>NC_092063.1:23267750-23560250 GCF_039877785.1 Chaetodon trifascialis
CCAAACCAATGATTTTAATAAATTGGCTTGGCTAAAGGCGAAATTATGTTTTGGGTCTCTAGACAAAATTGTCAGTTTTGATTGTAAAGGTTCCCTTCACCTTGTTGTAGTTTGTACATGCTTATTCATAAAAGTGTATGAGTGACATGAGCAAGTGACAGCCTGTGGTTCTCAATCCTTTTAAACAGATTACCACCTCAAATAATATCAGGTTCTTCAAGTAACACCATCATATCCCTTCCTGGGCACCACTGAGATAAATGATTTAATGATAAGCCATATGATGCTCTTAGTTGTGTACAAATACTCACATCAGGTGGAGGCTCATCCTGGTGCAGGTCCATGGGCAGGTTTTCTTCTGCTCTTCTAGAGGCAGCAGTGCTTCTTCTTGCTACCGGCTAAAATATACAGTTAAATATTAAAATGTCCTTAATGCCCACTTTATGTATTCCTAAACTTGCAGAAATCGTGACAATACGTATATCACATATTCTTGTTGGCCAATGATACACATACCCTTTGGAGATGAGCAGGGAAGTTAAAAATGGTTGGCACAACACCAGCCTTAAGCCAGACAGTCTGCCCTGTCCTGTCAAAATCCTCACTCCTGAAATGTTCGCTGCACAGTTTGCAGTTTTTTGATGCAACAAAACCATCCCTTCTTAGAGCAAGTTCCCATTGCCTCCTCTTCTCTGCGTTTTGGGGAAACCTTAAAAACATGAGAAGATACCAAGATATATGAATTATTGACAACATTTTACACCCTTCTTACCTTTAACATTAATGGTAAGGACAAAAATACTGAGCTAAATTATGATATTGTTGGGGTAATTCATGTAGCCTATGCTTGAATGCCATTATGAAAACCTAAATAACAGTAACATGTTAAAAGAAATGTGAAAAAGAAATATTCAATGATTATTATGTAAACAAATAGTAGAAACATTTCTAAAACGTCAGGGTCAAAATAACTTGTATTATACAAGTACAAATCCACTAAGTTAGCAACAATTATCCTAAATATGTCCCTCAAGTCATTTCTTATGAGTGAAAAGTGATTCCACGGGCTCTTGTTTTGAAGGAACGTTCGTTTGAGCATCCATATGCTGCACAAAAGTGTGGCATCTTGTACTGTAGGGGGGTATTTCTGCAAACACAAAGCCAGCCAGTTACTGTATCACAATAAATCTAAATCGAGGATATATTTCACAAATGAAACAGCTTGGAAATAATGTTAAAACGAAGGAGTAATTATGCCTTTCCACCTGTATAGAATTAAGTCCAGGTTACTTTGTAATAGTCCAAGTGGCTCACGTCTCATTCACAACCTCTTGTTTCTTTGCTAGTTAATACCCAACTGCATCCACACAAATTGTCATTTAGACAATATATGTTGTTGTCATACAATTATTATTGGTCTCACGGAAACCTAATTGAAACTCCCAGATTGCAGCCTTGCAAATGGCTGTAACAAACACACAACTATGCAGCGATTTTCGAAAAGAAAAACTGCAATTTTAACAGGTCTGTGCGGCCTGAATTCAGCAAGTTAAAGGTATTTTTGTTTGTGTAGGTCGCTTCCATCGACTAGGAGAGAGCGCTCCGGAAAAGTCCCCCTAGGTAATGGCCGACCAGTGATGTCGCCGGCGAAAGTCCCATCAGCCATCTAGCCTTTCTATGGGTGCTTTTCATTACAATTACTTGTGCCTCCTCGTCTCCTCTCTCCTTCGTCGACCCGGAAGTCGTTTCCCCTCCGCCATGATGAAGGATCTTCCAATTGCTTAAATGCACCTGAAGGAGACGAGGAGCGAGGAGAGAGGAGGCTTCTGAAGGAGATCAGAGTGAGGATACACCGGTGTAGCCTACGCGGAAGTCTTTTATTATTTAAGGGGCGTGTCGTATGTGGCACACGTTTGAATCATGGCGGGAGCAGGTCTTCACAAATGTAATCTTGATTCTTGTTTCAACTGTGTCCTTTTAACAATTGTATCTGTCACCAAGAAATTAATGAAAATTCTTGGTATATATTTATTTTAAAGCAAGGCTACAAGGCTGTTGGTTTAATCTACCACACACCCGTCCTCTGTTATGCCTCTAACGGCATATAATTGAAACCTCATCAATAGCAATCAGGAGTAGAACAGTCTGACTGCAGATCTGACCATAATATCACGTTTTACAGCTTTTACAGCTGTGCAAACGTCATCAGTAATTGACGTCGCTTCGGACTGACGCTTGGAGCGAGGATTTTTCATTTCGGAGTTTCGTTTCCTCCGTCCTCACGTCCCTTCCTCGCGTCCCTCTTTCATGTCCTCGCTGGGCGGAGCTAAGACGCGAGGAGAGGAAGCGAGTGGAGGAGACGAGGAGACCAATTTATGTAATGAAAAGCACCCCTGGTCAACTCTGTGGATTTTCGTAAACCGGCGGAGTCGTGCGCTCACGTCACCAACACCTCACTGTCAGGTTTCCACAGTGTCTGGCATTTCACTGCGATCAATTATTAGCAACAGCCGCAATTCAATGCAACTATCTGAGTCAGCACATACAGTCAGACCTAAATTTATATATTTTGATTCGTATTTCATGTGACCACATCGAAAGCGCAGGCGCACGCGTAATGGTCACTCACCGTGACTGAATGTATACAGGTGACACAGGGATGTCTGGTGATCTGTGACTCAAATTGCCTGGTGACAAACGTGTATGCCACTTTCCCCGGGTCAACACATGACTCGTTCATCCGGCGAATTCTAGCATCCCTACAGTCTTTCAGGGGGACACCCCTCCGCCATATATCACACCGTCAACAAGACGGCAGCGTGGTTTTAACGGTGTTTTCAGCAGTGCTCGGTCAGTCATCGAACGCACACTGCGATCAATGATTAGCAACAGCGACGATTCAATGTAACTATCTGAGTCAGCACATACAAGCGCGTTCGGCACGCGTAATGGTCACTCACCCTGACCGAATGTACACAGGTGAAACAGGGATGCGAACTAATCGGTTAACGTCGCTGTGCCGACCAGAAACAGCCGTGACATCCTACAGAGCATATATACTGCATCTGTCTCAGAGCACTCCAGAGACAGAGAGAGACAGACACATGGAAAAAAACGTATGTGATGATCGTTGTCCGCTATTACCCACGTCATTTCATTCCAAATACAAATGTTATCAATACTTAACGTTATCTACAAAGATGGAGTACATCATTGCTTTGAGGAGGAGGAGGCCGAGGATTTACCATCTAAGGACCTCATATTTAGACATCAGAATCAGAATCAGAATCAGACTGACGTCACTCATGTCTCCTGACATCCGTTTGTATTACTTTGCACACCCGTTTGTATTTACTGTTTATTTTTTCTCAGTATATATATTGTTGTATATGATGTTCTATATTTTGTGGTATATTTTGTTGATATATATATATATATATATATATATATATATATATATATATAGAGAGAGAGAGAGAGAGAGAGAGAGAGAGAGAGAGAGAGAGAGAGAGAGAGAGAGAGAGTTTTTATATTTGCTTTTTATGTATATAGTTCTCTCTATTTTCTATCTTTTCTATTTTTTTTCTAATTCTATTCTTGTAAGGAGCACTGCAACAAAAACAAGTCCCCCTCGGGAATAAATAAAGGATTTCTGATTCTGATGTCTAAATATGAGGTCCTTAAATGGTAAATCCTCCTCCTCCTCATCCTCCTCAAAGCAATGATGTACTCCATCTTTGTAGATAACGTTAAGCATTACAATGATAACATTTGTATTTGGAATGAAATGACTTGGGTAATAGCGGACAACGATCATCACTTCACGTTTTTTCCATGTGTGGTGGGTGGCATAGAGTAGGAAAGGGGGCAGGTGTGTTAATTAGTCACGTCAGCGATAAAAGGCTACCTGCAGGAGGAACACAGGTGGCAGCAGGTGTTCAGGCAGAGTGAGGCTGGTGCACACCTCATTCCACGCTGGTATGCAGGGAAAGCTGGCGTGCAGGAATAAGTGGTAGGCTTTTCTTTCTGTGTTTTTTATATGTCTTATACTGTGTAGTTTGAACATATGTTGTATTTACTGTGTCTGTGTATTTCAGACCTGTTTCAATCCCTGCTGGGTTAAAGGCGGCTGGTAGTTGATGTCGAAATAGATCGACGTACCAGGTATTTTAAAGTTTTAGTTATGTAGTTTTTAACATGTGGTCGAAATTAAAGATGTATTTTTGTTTGGTTAATAAATTGTTGATTAGTGTTTGTTCCTCCGCAGGGCATCAGTGGTCCATTTGCTGCTCTTGCCGTGAGACGGTTTTTTTGTTAGTTTTATTTTCTTTTTTGGGGCTTTTTGTTTTGCCTAGTCCGCCTCGGCAAGTGTGCCGGTAGCGGGCAAAAGAGCTGGGTATTGCCCCTGGGGCGGACTAGTTTTTTATTTTTCTTTGTTTTTCGTTTGTTTGTCTGATTTTCTTTGTTCGGCTTGTTTCCCCCATTCAAACACTTATCTTTAATGGGTCGATCCCGGTCGGGTGATCACGGCAGGCTTACGGTGTGTTTACCCTTCTGTAGTGTAACTGTTTTTGCATGTGTGTAAATCTTCGATTTAAGCTTGGGATTGGAGTGTATTTATTCCGTGTACAAGCCTTGTTAACAGGGTGAAAAGGTGTGTTTTCACATATTCCAGCCCCTGCCCGGGTTAGTCTGACTGGGGATTAACCACAAGAAGATTAAGTGTGACAATGGCTTATCGAACATAATTGTAAAGCCGAGTTTACTGGTAATAAATAAATACTTTTCTATACCTCATGGCTAATCGTTATTTCTGGTGCTAGTGACCTGCGGTGGGTGTAACACATGTGTCTGTCTCTCTCTGTCTCTCGAGTGCTCTGAAACAGATGCAGTATATATGCTCTGTAGGATGTCACGGCTGTTTCTGGTCGGCACAGCGACGTTAACCGATTAGTTCTCATCCCTGTTTCACCTGTGTACATTCGGTCAGGATGAGTGACCATTACGCGTGCCGAACGCGCTTGCGATGTCAGATGAGATACTGATCAAAAAATTTAGGTCTGACTGTATGTGCTGACTCAGACAGCTGCATTGAATCGTCGCTGTTGCTAATTATTGATCGCAGTGTGCGTTCGATGACTGACCGAGCACTGTTGAAAACACCGTTAAAACCACGCTGCCGTCTTGTTGACGGTGTGATATATGGCGTCATCACGTTTTCAGTGGATAGCCGTTATCACCTAGCAGCCCCCCATCCAGAGGGGTGTCCCCCTGAAAGACTGTAGAATTCGCCGGATGAACGAGTCATGTGCCGACCCGGGGAAAGTGGCATACACGTTTGTCACCAGGCAATTTGAGTCACAGATCACCAGACATCCCTGTGTCACCTGTGTACATTTGGTCAGGTTGAGTGACCATTACGTGTGCCGAACGCGCTTTCGATGTCGTCAGATGAGATACTGATCAAAATATATAAATTTAGGTCTGACTGTATGTGCTGACTCAGATAGTTGCATTGAATTGCGGCTGTTGCTAATAATTGATCGCAGTGAAATGCCAGACACTGTGGAAACCTGACAGCGAGGTGTTGGTGACGTGAGCGCACGACTCCGCCGGTTTACGAAAATCCACTTGCGCCGCTGGCGCACAGAGTTGTCCAGGTCTGAGGTGGCGAGCTTTCAGCGCACTTTTACGCCGCCGGCGCAGACCGAAATGGTCGAAAATTCCAATGCGCCGGTTCATTATGCCGACACCTCCCCCCTACTGCGCTACAACGCCCACCCTGGCGCACCTCTGTACGCCTCGGTCTACCAAAATTCCAATGGGGGGGTGAAGAGATCAACTGAACAACGAGTGGCTTTACGTCATGTCAGCTCAGTCACTTTATTTTTTGCATCTTGAAAAGTAGGTTAGGACACTTTTCATTCATAATATACGTCCATTTTCATTACAACTACACACAACACATTGACTGCACTGTAACTCTAACAAATGAGACGGACTCACCATGCAAACATTGCGTAGAAACTGATCATGTCAGAGTCACTTTCTTTGCCTTCTTGGCCGCAAACTCAGCAATAAGATCTTTCTAATCCAGTTTGGATGCAATGTCCTTTTCAACTGATAGCAGGGCAAGCCCACACAGTCTGTCCTGTGACGTGGAGGTGCGCAAATAGTTTTTAATTAGTTTCAAGTTTGAAAAGCTCCGCTTGCCACCGTTACTGGAAAAGTCAATAGGATCCTGAGTTCCTTTCAAATCAAATCAACTTTATTTATATGGCACTTTTCATACTTTATAGTAATACAAAGTGCCTCACAGGGGTTAAAAACAACAACATTATAGAACACTGTGACCCCAAACCTCCCACCCCCCCCAAATATACACAGAGATACACAATTACATACAGTCACGCACATACATGGACAGACATACATACCCACACACACAAACTTACACACACCCACATACATACACTAACTGTCGCTGAGGAGGCAACAAAGTGTTTTAAGTGGTGTAGTTGTTCCCTCCGGGATTATCTCTGGAAGTATCCTCCTCTCCGCGAAGAGGTCCGGCGTATTTATATAGATTGGACGTGCTCAGAGCATCACTCAGTCTTGTACTGTTTTGGCCTGGTCCACTATCACATAGGCCTAATGACATAGCGATGATGAAAAACCTGCTTGATTTGTTGGATTTGTTTTTTTCTTTATTTGTTTGTTTTTAATGTGACCTTGACAGAGACAGACAAAATCATATATATGTAATGTATTTATTAAAAAAATAAAAAGATAAAAATAAA
Organism: Chaetodon trifascialis; assembly: GCF_039877785.1. Classification (NCBI taxonomy): domain Eukaryota; kingdom Metazoa; phylum Chordata; class Actinopteri; order Chaetodontiformes; family Chaetodontidae; genus Chaetodon; species Chaetodon trifascialis. The sequence continues at coordinate 23,274,551 of NC_092063.1, forward strand.
TAAAAGAAAAAAACCCCCGCAGGTTTGCAGGCGCGAGCCCCCTAGTGGCGCGAGGCCCTGTGCAGTTGCACAGTTCGCACAGTCCATGCGACGGCTCTGAGATTAGGATTCACAGCTGCTGTAAAACATCATTTAGTAATTAATTAGTAATAGTAATTTATTTTGGTTATGACCTGTTGTACAGGTCAGTTTTTCTTTTTTTTTTTTTTTTTTGCTTCTGTTAAAAGCTCAGTCAGAGCAAGGGTCCTGCGTGACACACACACAGGCGGGAGACGGCAAGCCAGACCCAGTGACTGTTCTCGACTTCATCGTGCCAGTGAGGGGATCTGCTGAGCACGGTTGGTATGTGGTATCTCGCTGCCAGAGTAGTAGGAGTGTATGGATTTATCTTTTATTTTATTTGAACTGAGAGAAGACTTTCTCTGAGCTGGATTCAACTGGATACAGACTTTTCTTTGAACGATTCAAATTGCCTAAACAGGAACTGAACTTGAACTGAAGTGTCACACTTGACACCATCTTTTGTTTCATAATTCTAAACATTGTGATCCATGGTGATTGTGTTTCATTGTAATTGATGTGATTTTGGGGAAAGGTGAATTTGTACTTTTACCTGAGAAAGAGAAAAAAGAAAAAGAGTTAACTCAAGAAAAATAGTGAAACAAAATAAGTTCAACTCAAAGGAGACAGTTAATAGACTGGTGTAACCTAGTCTAAACTAGTCAAAAGTAACATAATACACTGTCTAACCTAAAACAGCTATTTCTAACCTAGAGTAAAAATAAAGGGAAAGTGTGTCACACTTACCTCTATTTGTTACCTACAGGATCATTTTTTTGTATTTTATTTTACTGTTTGTATTTTATTTTACTGTGAATTTGTGTGTTTTGTCTTGCTCACATTCAGTAAATTGCCGGCTCTTACATTTAAAGTCTGTGGTCTTTGGTCTATTTTTTTTATAGCGCTTCCCCACTCCTTTGAGCCTAGAACTGGTCCAGTAGCATAGACAGTGGTGTTGATTGAGTGCTACATTAAGGTTACTGGAAAATAAAATGACAACCCTTTAAACCTGTTGGTTTGTAAAAGTTGGACACATTTTTAACACAAAACATGTGGCAAATATCAGCTCTTTCACTTCTCGGCCCAAACAGTTCGCCATATAACACACTTATCACAGATGAGTTGGGAACAACTTAAGGCACTAAATCACACTCTATATTTGTAGTGAGTTGTCACATTCAGGGATAACACACCTCTAGCTACAGAGATGTGTGGTCTTGACTTGAAGGACGTATGGTTCAAACAAACTATAGAAATGTTAGCATTCAAAGTGACATGGATTACTGTGGGAACTGTGGGGTTTCTACTGCTGCTTGCCAGCCTGGTTGGCAGTTACTGTTGCATCTTACACATTCTTATTAAGGTGGAATGAAAGAAACCAACACTGTGAAAGTCAAAGGTGCCACACATCATCTGATGATAATTTATGCTTTATGTTTGCTTTAAGAACACTTCAAAGCATTATTAAATTGTATGAGTGACAGTATCTGTGGCACTCATCAGTGAAAACATGGTTTCTGCTCAAAAACTCATCATATCAGAACCTTTTTTACACTATGAGCAGCACAAGGCCTCACAAACAGTGATGTATAATGTTTATATAGTCTTCAAAATGTAGGAGCTCTCTCTCTCTCTCTCTCTCTCTCTCTCTCTCTCTCTCTCTCTCTCTCTCTCTCTCACACACACACACAAGGGTTGATATCAGACTACACGTTACACATGTATTACACAGGAACAGAGAAAGCTGTCCAGTTTACTGGCAATTTTACTTTTTCACAGTGAGGCAGATCTGTCATCTGTGTGGAATTAGTTGATGGTTATTGTGTTCAGTCAGTCAGACCTACCTGAAGTGAGGAGCAGAGTGTACAAACCATCACAGCCATGTAGACGGATCAGAGAGAGGTATCTGAGAAGCTTGTTCTACATTTAATTCTAAATGCTGTCGGTCATTTTATCAATGTTCCCTTCAGTTTCCCTGCTGGTGCTCTTTTTAACTGCTAGTTTTTCAGTTTTCATATAGTTTCATGCCTTTTGTATTTGTATAGAAACATGTTAAAAAGGTAATTTTTAACAAACTAATAATGCCAATACATGGTTTAGTGTGTAATGTGTGTTTTACACGTTTGGACCATCTCACATGCAGTACAGCATTCTGGGGATGTTGTATTTCTTAATTTCAAATTTGTAAGGTTTGTATTTCAGGAGAAAACTCATGAGTGAGTGTCATGGGGTTCTAATAATTCCATAGAACAGGTTGATAGAAGTGTTGCTATTTGTGCTGTACTATGATAACACCTTCTGTTGCATGGCTTGCCCAGTCATACCTGCACTGCCACTCTTTAAGGCTAGAATTAGCTTTAGCAATCACATTAGTATGGTAACTTCTAGATGACATTTTAATCATTTCAGTTTGCTGTGCTGTGCAGAATCAGCACCTGTCAGTACAGTACAGTAATCAAAACCTGTCGTCCAAAAAAACATCAAGAAACAAACTGTTTGACAGATGGAGAGTCCAACATCTGAAAAGAATAAATGTCAGCCAATTTGGATTAGTTCAAGTGATGTATCAGCATCCAATGACATCATTTGCATGTCAGGTGACATTCTTGGGTTTAAAAGAAAAAGTATGATACATTGGAAAAAATGCTCATATGCTTTCTTGCTAAGAGTGAGATAAAAAGATCAATACCACTGTAGTCAAGTTAATAAGCTAGTTTAGCATAGTGTAAATACTGGGAAGAGGGACAAATGCTAGCCTGGCTGTGTGACAGCATGCATGAACTCTAGTTAACTGCATTTCTTGGTTTTGTTTTTTTTTGGTTGTTGTTGTTTTGTTAATAAATTTAAACATCGACAAAGCTGGAAATTGGCGCAACTGAATTCATTTCGATTGTGATGCAGAGAAAAGCCAACACAGCAAATAATGTTTCCCTCTCCAAACACTTCCAGTACAGGTTCCTTTTGAATAGTGCAGATGATAATGACAAGCGCCCTCATCATCCCTTTCCATCCAAATCATCTTCCCTTCTTCCCTGAGAAAAATGTACCATCTAACAAGTGAAGTGCAGGCATATGACAAACATTTTTTCATTTTTATAATGGGTTGTTGGTCTTTCTAGAAACAGCTGCCACATGGTTATCAGTGGAAGGATATAGTATATATAACTAACGTCAGTGTGAATGCCAGTGTGTGAATTCAGCATGTACAGTATGTGCATGTGTAATGAGCATGTGTGTCAGCTTTCATTCACTGAGCTCAGGTGGGACATGTGTTGATCTGTTGCTGTCAAGCGTGCATGCTGTTAAAGGGACATATTACATAATCCTGTTTAAGTTCACACACACACACACACACACACACACACACACACACACACACACACACACACACACACACACACACACACACACACACACACATTTCAAGTAAGGCACATATATTGATTCCAGCATTGTAATCTGCTGTCCTTTTCTTTTATCAACATACGACTGAAAACATTTAGGAACAGTATAATTTAAAACTCGAAGTTGTTAATTTCTTGATTTATCTGAATTAACTGTGTATTCTATTTTTGATATGTGTGTCCTTAAAGCACTGAGTGACTTTCTGTGGGTGGTATGCTTTCATCTGTTCATGGTGGCAATCACTTCACAGACTAAACCCGCTGCTCTTATAAATAAACTGAATGTACATTCCTGCACAACACAGGATTTCTTTTTCTTAGGAAAACACCTGTCACACAGTCATGTTTGGAATAAAAAATCTAAAAGCATTCAGTTGTCATGTCGAGGTTGAATCACTTCTGTTGATCATCCAAAACAGACCTTTGATTGCATGAAAATGCTTTGACAAGCATATATTCTTAATAGTGCTGTCAATCGATTAAATTATTTAATCGTGATTAATCTTATGAATTAATCGCAAATTAATCACACATTTTTATCTATCTAAATGTCTCTTGAATTATCATTTTAATACTGTTATAACATGGAAAAGTGGATAGGCTTGCTTTGCGCAAAGGTTTTTTATTGAAAACAACGTGTAGTGTTATATTTCACACTAACATTCTCACATTGAGCAGTCATTCACATTTGAATGAATCAAATCTCACACAATTTAACACTGTCAATAAACAGATGACAAATGAGGTCCAAGTGTTGATCCTGCAGTTTAAAGTTGTGTCAGAGTCAAAGGGGAACTCGTATAGGGGGACAGGGGTCTTATGACGGGTCATGTGGGCAGGGTAGTTTATCAGGATTACTCTGCGTATGCAATAAACACACACACACGTTGTGTTTTTATCACTTGTGGGGACATTACACAGGCTGTGTCCCAATTCAGGGGCTGCATCCTTTGGAGGACCCAGCCTACGTGGCCCACGGAGGCCACGGCCTCGGAGGCTCCTCCGTCGGCCACATCAACTATCGGTAAATGGGACAGTCTAGCCTTCGGAGCATTCCCTGATTGCGTCACGACGTCATAACGTCTTCCCTCCTAACCCAGGAAAAACAAACGTACGGAGACAAAAATTTAACAGATGACATAACAGAAACATAACCGACAGACAACGGAAACATAACCGACAGACGACAATGGAGCCAGAGGTTTTGCGATACCGGCAGCTCGTTTATCTCCGCCTGTGAGAGCGCCGTGGGGAGGTAACATTAACCGGCTATTTTAACCCATATTAATGTTCATACATAGCTACCATAGTTCGTGGTAATTAAAATACCTGTTAAGAAACAATACTGTTTAGTGACAAACGCTTGCCATATAAACTATGGACTGACATATATGTCATTCAAGCATGAGTCTTGATACAGGGTTCTGTATGCTGTAATTTTAATGTTATGTTTTCAAGATCTGAAAAGTGCTTGAATTGAATAGTTAAATGTGTATGAACCCTGTAAATAACCCTGACTTAATTCAATAGCCTATTAAAATGTTATTAAACATCAGAACCATATTGAGAAGCCAAAGTGTGATAGATGGAGAAATGAAGCATTATTGGTCTAAGCTTTAACAAGTTGTTGAATCAACTAAAATTCAGTTGCTCTTGTTTAATTCTCCTGTTTTCACCCTCTTTTTTCCATCCAGGCAAGGGCGATGTACTGCTGCATAAACATCAGTGTTCCTGTTCCTGTTATTTTTCAACGATCATGACACTAGACAAGATTTTAGGCTGAGCAAAGAGTCCCTGGCGGTGCTGCTGGAGCTTCTCCACCAGGAAAGGCGACACAGATGGGGTGCCACAATAGAGACCTTGGTCTGTCTCTTCTGGCTGGCGAGTGGGACATCCTCCAGTTGTGGTGGCAAGGGTGTTTGGTATGCCTCGCTCCACTTTTCACCGCATCATCGAGTTACTGAGGAGGTGGTGGCCATTCGCCACAGGGTCATCTACCTCCCCAAGACCACAGAAGACCTGGCGGCAGAAACTCAGGGGTTTGCAGAGCTGGCAAGACAGAACTTTTCGAAAAGCTGCTGGAGCAATCGACGGCTGTTTTTGGCTCCTGTAAACAGGTGGTCGTTTTGACCACGTAATTTAATAAACTCCTCCGTCTGCTCCTTGCTCACAAAATGACATGTAAAGCATATTTTCTGTTATGTCAACAGACAAAATTATTGTTCGATACAATAACAACAATAACAATAATAATGGTGCTGTTGGTCGCTATCGTTAAAAAAAAAACAATCGGTGCGCAACGCATCTTGGGATATGGCAGGCCGCGAAGGATAGTAGCGATGCATCCTCCGAAAACAGGAAAAAGGAGGACGCATTTGTCGGCTGCATTTGGAGGACCCTTCGAATTTGGACGAATTGGGACAGCCTTCGCGCAGCGCTATGACGTAATCGGCCTTCAAATGCATCCTCCGAAGGATGCAGCCCCTGAATTGGGACACAGCCATTGACTTACATTCATTTCCTGGAGCCTTACCCTAACCCTAACCATAACCACTATTTGCCTATTCCTAACCCTATACCTAACCTAACCTTACCTAACCCGTAACCCTATCCTCAGTCTGCACCCTAAAATTTAATGATTTACATTAAGGGGACCTGCATTTTGTCCCCATAAGGCAGGTGAGTCCCCACAATGTGACTGTGTAAATACAACATGATAAATACCTGGTCACTCACACACACACACACACACACACACACACACACACACACACACACACACACTGGCTGACCGACTGCTCTCCTTTGCTTCCTCTTCCCACAAATTGTATTTTCCCTGTATTCTGCTTCTCTGAAGATGAACATAAGTGCAGCAGATGTTGTTGATTAATATTACATCAGACAGGAAGCAAGAATTACACAATATGTATTGCTGAGTCGAATATTCATATTAGTCATAGCGTAATTATTGGTTCTTATTATTAAAACATCACAGTTTCTGAGTCCAGTTTGCCATTTGTTCTGACAACAAGAGAGCCAACATACAATACTGATTGCATTATATCATGACTTTTAACAAAGAGCATGTTCCACACAAGCCTCCTATCGGAAACAACCTTATGGAACAGTGAGAGAGAGAGAGAGGGAGAGAAAGGGAGAGAGAGAGAGAGAGAGAGAGAGAGAGAGTGTGTGTGTGTGTGTGTGTGTGTGTGTGTGTGTGTGTGTGTGTGTGTGTGTGTGTGTGTGTGTGTGTGTGTGTAAGAGAGAGAGACTTATTTCTACACACTGTCACTGTAATTCTTAGTGGGTCAGGCACTCCCTAAGTTTGCCATGAGCACACAGGTGCTGGGACCCGAGCTCACATTGCTCACGTCACCCTGAGATTCCTCCATTCCACTCTGCACTGCATTACTACTGCTGCCATTGCCAGCGCTACAACAAGTATTAATACTCCTTGTCTCACATTCAGTGTTGCTACAGTATGAGTACAAAGACCACAGTTAGTATTCGTGATTTTTGGCCCCTGGTTTTGTTTGAGATTGTTTTTTTTTTTTTTTTTCATAAAAATGTACATTAGTTTGTCCATCCATCCATTTTCTATGCCGCTTATCCCTTTCGGGGTCGCGGGGGGGCCGGAGCCTATCTCGGCTGTCAATGGGCGAGAGGCAGGGTACACCCTGGACCGGTCGCCAGCTGATCGCAGGGTACATACACACACCATTCACACTCACACCTAGGGGCAATTTAGAGTCACCAATCAACCTAATGAGCATGTTTTTGGTCTGTGTGCAGCCCTACATTAGTTTGTCATTTTTTAATTTTAGTTTTAGTAAACAAAAACTAAATATTTTTTTTAAATGAAGGTTTCGTCTCATATTTGTCATTGCACTTTTAAATATTACACCTTCAAAGCTTTTTGAGATGACAGATGACTCTATCTTTGATGTGTACTGTTATCATGGTTGCAGGTATGGTTCTGGTCCGCACAGTGCTGAGTAATAATACAACAGACTGATTCTCCTCAGCCAAATACAGACATTATCCCCACAGTCTGGCTGTTGAACACTCACACAGTGTAGTTCCCTCTGGCTTGGCATCACTGCAGCTCCCTGTGCTCTCCACAGCACAGCATCCTGATCCTTCACAAGCTGGATTCCCCCACTGAAGTCCTCATAGTATCAGGGTTTAGCTTGAGACAAACAAATGAAAATCAGTCTAACATTAACGCAGTGATATTCCTAAGCAGACATAAGATGACTAGGGAAAGCAACAGAGAGATAGTTGAGTAAAAGTAATGTCAATGTTACATCCACAGCCCTTTTATGTTAGCCTTAGCTTACCTTTTCATCAGTGTTTTCATGGTTTCTGCCAGATAATTTGTTAAATTTTTACAGGATTATGTAGATGAAAGCCTGAAAACTGGCCTTGCCAGTCACAGTCACTCCAAACATATAGGGGGCAGCATATCACCAGTAAACACAAAGAGCTGATCACTATACTCTTTGCAGTAGTTATCTTTAGTTGTAACTGCCATTAGCCCCTTAAGATGATGTGATGATGCCGTCTAATGGCAAAAGACTCTTCCTGTTCTTGAATTTACTTTAATTCTGTGCATATATTAAATAAATTGACTTATTAATATAAATAATGTTAACTGAAATGCAAGGCGCTGTCTGTTAATGCAAGAGGTCATGCAGCTAAATCGACCTCTGAAGAAGAGCTTTAGGTGGCCGTTGATGGATTTTACTTGTCAGTAGTCAGTTCATTGATCCTTTTTTTTTCCAGCAATACTTCTCATCATACAACATTGCTGCTTGTACAGCTGTTAGTACTAAAACTACTACTACTACTACTGAAGAGAGTTTAGCCGGTATGCTGTCAGCCCTGGATGATTGTTAACATCTTGTGAAAGTTAAAAGATGGTTGAGAAATAATGAGCCACGGTTCTCTTGTATAGTGATTCACTATATACTGCTCACTTCACTATTAGTGAAGTGAGCAGAGTCTTTGAGAGTCCTTGCACAGATCCAGCGGCCTGCTGTGAGCAGAGGGAAGCAGGCCAAAGAACAGGAGAGGTTGTAAAAGAGTGGATGCAAAAGGCTTCTACATCCAACCTTCCCTCACTCTGCTGTCACTGAGGCCTAACAAAACATTCGCGTGCAGCAGCTGTGCATCAATCAGTATTTGTATTTTTATGTTGCTGGAATGGCAGCCATATTTAACTACCTGTGTTTCCTGTATTCTAATACCGTTGGATACATTCATAGATGCACGCATACGCCATTTGTTGTCCTCTGGGTGTTAGTTTTGATTGACTGATGTTCCCTAAAATAAACAAACATAGCTACAAGGAACACAATACTGTGTTCTGGGACTGTTATAGCTTCAGCTTGTTGAGGGCGGTGATGGCAGAGGGCACTGAGCTCTTATCATATTTGACAAAACTTACACAAAACAGGACAAGATGAGAGTACAGACTGTGCTCTCGCAGCAAAAAATGCAACATGTCAGACCTCCACTGTGACTTGGATGTATTATAGTTCATCTCTGGAAATAATCCTGAAATCTCTTCCACATCAGTTCACTATAAAGTATGTTTTGTTCTGTCTCAGTCTACATCTGATCCAGTGCATGAAGACTTTCCTTTCTGTGTCGTCATCCAAAATCATATTCACGAATAAAGAATGAATTTGTGATATTGAATTTTGACAGTTGTTTGCCAGTTTATTTCCTTGCCAGTTGCTGACTGTGCACAACAAGTCCGCAAAACCAACTGGTAGCGTAACGTTGCCTGTCCTGAGGGAGTCTGGCCACTAGCCTGAATGTGCTCAGTGGTGGTATGATGTGTTAGTATCTGTGCAATATGAAAGCTTTTATCTACCTTTCCTCTCCAAACAAACTGTACACACACACACACACACACACACACACACACACACACACACACACACACACACACACACACACACACACACACACATTAATAGACCATGAGAGCATAAGGTGGGAATGCAAGGGTGCATGGCTTAGGCATTTCTTGGCTGTCAAAGTAAAAACTCTGAAGGGTCCGAGTGTATATCTTCTGTGTGTGTGCAAACTTGAGGTTTTCTGACCACGTCTGCTGTTTGGAAAACTGCTTGTGTCAGTTCAAGTGAACCGATTTCCTGTCGGCGGTGACTCACACTTCCATCAAAGTGAATGCATCCGATGAGAAGAAAGACAGAGAGAAATTTCATCATCAGGTAGCATCCAGAGCGCCAACTTACTTGATATCATCAGTGTCAAAGAAAAAGCTGCATACACACTTTCTTACTCACAGATGGTAAAACCAGATTTTTTCACTAGATTGAAAACTTCAGACAGAATGTATTATAACACATGTATTTTCTCATTGGCATCCTGCCACAGTTCTCAACAGCTGTACATGAGCTCACTCTGGTGGTATGCAGAGAAATCTCCAATTTAATTCATTATTTTATTTCAAACATTTTACCATAAAAACACCACAAGATTTGGATTCAAAATTATTAGATCAAATAAGTTTGCCTTTCTTAAGGTATTTTTGATTCAATATCAGCCTGCTACGGAGTCACGTTCATGAACTCAATTCAGTATTCCTTTATTAGTCCCACGAGGGGAAATTCCAAAAAGGAGGTTGTTGTCAGAAGTGGGATTCGAACCCACGCCTCCAGGGGAGACTGCGACCTGAACGCAGCATGTATGCATGGACATGTGTACTCATAGTTAACTAGGTTAATGAGCTAGCATTAGCTGTGGTGGTAACAGTAAATGGATGTAAAATAGTGGTTGAAAAACACTGCAAACATGGCTCTTGAACATGAACTACTAGGAAGACAAATGCGGACAAAGAGGGCAGTATTTTGACCAGCCCTGTTTCTGAAGTGGACAGTGAACCGAGTGCAAGTGCTAACGGCAGCGCTTGGTTTAGCTGCAGCGGCACCGGAGCTGTGGACACTTCACTGGCGCTGAGTATAAAAACTGTGTTGGACTCTGCATGGATGGCGCCAGGGCAATGGCAAGGTGCCACAGCGACATAGCAGCAATTTGAAGCCTGTGAACTTCATAAAGGCGTGACCTATGCGTGCTTGTCTATGTCACATGCTCTGTGATGAACTGGCCAACCACCATGTCCAACTCTTGTCCACTCAGTCTACATTATTTTAATGTCAGTCGTGATGGTGGTACTTGGAGAGCCTGGTATTTTATGAGGTGGTACTTGTAAAAAAATGTAGAACCACTGGTGTCCTGCATTAACCAGTATACATTAGTCAAGACCAAAGGTATGCCAACACAGTGGCATTGTATTAAGAGTGTCATTGTATAGGCCATGATTGGAAAACTGCTTTTCATATATGGCCATGATACTATTTTGTTTTTAAGAGTTTTAATATATTTATCATAGGTTAAATTATATTTACCAACTCGCCAGCATTGTAGGTGTCGAATATTTGCATGTAGTATTTAGCAATGCCAATGGCTTTCATTAGTAAAGCACTTTCTATCAGAAGAAAAAATAAAAACTGTTCATGTGCTGTGTGAATTATCCAGAGTAACCAGGACAGTGTAACGTTACATATACTTTAACAAAGTCACTGAAGGTAGATTGAAGCACCACCCTTGTCTACATATTAGTGTGGTAGAAAAAATGATCCCAACAGGAATGGTCCAAACAGTGCATAGTCTCTATGTAGCAATGCTACAACTGACCCTTCAAACTGATGAAACAACTGCAAAGCAAATCTGAAACTTGACTAAACAATTGTGGATTCAACTTAAAGTCAGCCTTCATTAACTTATTTTTGGTCACTTCAGAAAGAAGCTGCAATATTGACATATGACGTGATAAAGTTGAAAGGGTGTGAGCAAACAGTTGCTTATTCACAGATCTGATAATTATGGAGAAACATTCGCATTCATTTGGAGTCATGTCTCTGGTCACCTAATGAATACAAATCTATAACCCCTTTCACACTGGACCAAAAACCTGCTAACACCCACTAACATCTGGATTTTGTCTTCAGTGAGAAAGGTTACAGTTGGCATTCATTTGCAGGTCAAAGTACTCTGTAATCACAGGTATTTATCGGCTCCAGCTCAGTGATGGGAATGTGACACCCAGTTGGACATGCTAAGTTCTTTTCTTTTTTCTTTTTTCTTTTTTTCATGTCATAGCATTGCACCGGAAAAAAGGTGAAACTTAGCATGTCCAACTGGGTGTCATGTCCCTGTCCATCCATCTTGACAGGGACATCAAGTCAAGATGCCTTAAGACCATTTCAGGTGATAAGAAATAAGACACATCCTTGCTTACTTGCTGCTGCAGCCTCATTTGGTCTGGTGCAACAAGGCTAATGTTAGTGAACTTTAGATAGATGCCAAAACCCTCATAAGTCAGTCAGTGCACTCTATTTATAACTCTACTCTACTTGTGCTGTTACACCCTGTTTTAACATTTGATGTTATCCTGGAATTGTCACTTGTGGCTACAGCAAGCATTGTTCAGCCAAGGCTGCATAGGCTCACTTTAAGCTAATTTAGCCATGTGCTACTCATGTGATTAAGATGCTTCAAAAGCATAATTCAGGTCTTTAATTTTAAAGCATATGCACAGTGTTTTTCACCTGGTTCATTTGAGCTAGGCTGCTATTTAGCAGCCTGTGTCACTCACCTGGCACATGAAATGAACTCTTCATCTTTTTTAATGGCCGCTCTTCAAATATCAAACACTTGAGGGCGCCTTCACGCACATAACTACACACACTTTTCCCAACATAAAGACACCTCATCTTTTCTGTTCCATTCACATGAAGGACTCTATTGAATCTATTGGACAATTCCAGCAGTGAGATGAGCTGGATGTGATTTTCTCATCTCATTGTGGTTCTGGAGCGTGATGTGGGATCGTTGTACTAAATGAATGGTTTCTCTTGGAAATGTCCAGGGCTGGTCTGACATTCATATGAAAGTGGGGAAGCTAACCGGAAAACACACACACACACACACACACACACACACACACACACACACACACACACACACACACACACACACACACACACACACACACACACACACACACATACACACACACACACACAGGGCAGAGAATAGTCCGACCACAGAAGAAACTGTAACGCTAACCAGGAAATGTTGGATGATGATGACAGTTTCTGGAAAACACATTTTCTGACTGGCTATGCATCTTCTTACATAATTCTCCCACAGTACTATTGTGCATTGTAATAACCATCGTTTTGAGTGTATAAGTGTGTGAGTGGCCTCGTTAAACAACACTTGAACTCTTTGGCTGTGTTTCTTATTGACTTTAAGCAGGAAAGCAGAGCCTCATAGTTTTCTGCCAAGTACAGCCTAAACAGTCTTATAATTGGTCTGAGCCGTCAACACTGGATAATAAAACTACAGTCAGCTCTAAGTTCACTCTCCTTTTCTCTCTAACTCTCATACACACTCAGACAAGTGAGCATAAACACACAAACACACACACACACACACACACTCAACCATGTGTGTACACGGTTTGTCTCTCTCACTGCTGGATTCTTAGCATGTGGAAGTGTTTAAAGCTCTGTCTTCAAGACAGAACTCGGGCACACTTTACACTCGTACAACTCTCACTCGCTTTCTTCTGTGTGTGTGTGTGTGTGTGTGTGTGTGTGTTTCTGCCTCTCCTCTCTCTCTTTAATTCCCCACTCGAAAGTCTTCACAAGGTCTCAGTTTCTGTACATTCCTGTGTAACAGAGAAAGCAGATATCCCAGGAGAGGTACTGTTTAATAACAAACACTATCCGAGGCTACAATACTGAAAGCACCGCTCCCAGTAAAAATCACATAAACCCAGATGCAAGAACTGTGTGCATGGCAAATACTTATGTAAAGTAACACACACAGGGATAGAAAGTGCTTCAAGTCAAAGTACTCTCTACTGCTCCTGTGTATCAGATCTGTAACCGACTGCAGAAGTGATTCAAAACATTTGAAGAAAGGGTTTGATACATAATGTTCCCCATATCACCCAGTAAAACCATTTACTTCACTAATTCCCAGTCCTGTTTCAAATATGGTGCACTATAACCATGTTTTCTGCCTGAAAACATGTCAGATGTTTGCTTTACATTGTCACATTTGATGAAAATGTAGAATTAAAGCAGAACTCCCCAGTGAATTCAATCCTTTTTACAAAGTAACATTGAAGTGTCAGAGGTGAGAGTCCACCAGTGTTACTGTTAGTCAAAGGCTCTATGTGGACTTAATGATGACACCAGGGACTAGACAATAAGTGCTCAGACTCTTAAGGCTGTGATCTTACTATTAGAGTTGGAGATGGCTGTAGTTGATAGAGATGTATTTGAGGACTTATATGATGTAGACAGTGGTAGAAGAAGTAATTAGATTTTCTACTTGGCTGATATATTTTTATTATATCTTAGATTATTAGATCATTAATACTGACGCATCGGTGTGTAAGTAGCATTTTACTGTTCTGTGTGCTCAAGGTGAAGCTATTTGTGACTATTTATTATCATTAAACTATCTTATTAGTCCACTAGTTCGGTCCAGTGGTTCTCAACCTCGAGGTTCAGCCCCTCCAAATGTCACCAGAACAATCTGAGCAGTCACGAGATGATTAATGGGAGAGGAAGAAGGAAAAAACTTTTGATACACAAACACTGCAATACACAAATCTGTTTTCAGTTTTTGGACTTTTGGATAATTATTGAATCACTGAGCAGTTATAGAAATAAAACCACATCAGAGGTGCGGAGGGGAAATGTCTCTTTAAGTGGAATGAACGACTCATGGATATGTGAAACCTGATGAGACACTGATTTTTTGTGAGCTCCCAAGAAAGAGAAAAAAAGAGAACCACTGGTTTAATGTTTAAAGAGGCACTGTAGAAGTTCGTCATTCGCTTTCTTAGTAAAATCTTGATCTAAAAATTAACTACAGCTGTCAGGAAAATATAACAGAGGAGAAAGTAGGCTACAATATTTCAGAAGTGGCAGTGTGACAGTGAATCAGCATGTACAATACCAGGACTCTGAAAATGAAACAGCTTTCAGCCATCATTCATTTTATTATTTTCACCTGTGTTTTCCCCAAATGTGACATGTCAAATGTGTTCTGTGAAAAAGGATTCTTTACACACACACACACACACACACACACACACACACACACACACACACACACACACACACACACTGTATCCTACCAAACTAACGCCTCATTCTCGTCATATGGGTGTTACAGTAATTAACAGTTTGAGACTTGTGGTCCCAAGTAATGTGACAGCACTCATGTGATAGCACTCATCATAACACAGCTGCCATCAAAGATGGTTAGGGTATCAGTTACGTTCATGTATTATATGTGAACTCATCAGTGTCAGATATCATTTTATTGTGACACAGAAGTTGTAGACAGTAAGACTGAAGCCGACTGAAAACATTCAGATGCAGCTTTACTCACTGTCACTTGAACAGAGTAGATGCTTGCTGACACTGCGGCTCCAGTCCAGGTTTTATGGTGGTCTTCTTAACCAGCTTGCTGCTGATGCCCAGAATGCAAAATGGGCTGCATACCTACTTCTGGTGAAAGCCCAATGAGGGTAAAGAGTACTACTGAAATATTTGAGTCTCTGGGTACATTTTTTGTGGCCCTTAAAAGAGACAGTATGACTGCTCTTTACTCCCTTTAATCAGACTGATTTCCCCAGAAAGCCAAATCCTAAAAGGAAACCACTGGTCACTTCACCTGAAAGCCTCCAGTAACGCTCAGCTCCAGTACTTTCAACTCCCGTGATGTGTTTATGAATATTAATAAGAATTTTGAAAGCGACATACTGATAAAAACATTTATAGAAATATTTTATAAAGTCACTAAAAAGTCAAGGACACAGTTTGACTCTATTGTAGAAGTGAGGAAGTTTAAAGGAGGTTATTTATCTCACATGCAGGTTGTGAGCGGGTTGGGGACTGGATCTCTCTGGAAGGAGTCAGGCTGGGAGGAGGAGGCATGATGAGACTGCCTATCAGTTACA
This sequence comes from Chaetodon trifascialis, assembly GCF_039877785.1. Classification (NCBI taxonomy): domain Eukaryota; kingdom Metazoa; phylum Chordata; class Actinopteri; order Chaetodontiformes; family Chaetodontidae; genus Chaetodon; species Chaetodon trifascialis. The sequence continues at coordinate 23,290,097 of NC_092063.1, forward strand.
GTGAATGCACCGAAAGCCCCTCCAATTCAAACAAACACTTGGCAGTACACAGCGCTGCAGCAATTACACAAAAAAGACTCAATTTGATCTGGTGAATGGGCCGAGTGTGTGAGAGTGTGGCCAGTCCAAAGGGCTCGGCTATCTTGACAGATAGATGGGAAGATAATAGCTGTGAGAGAGTAGAAAAATGAGTGATAGAGTGAGAGAAGGTTGACCGTGTGTCTGTTTATGTGTCCAGAGAATAGATGCAATCATCCACCTCTTTTTTTTTGTACCTCAAAGATGATCTGTCTGAGGCACCAGGAGCCCAGAACTGATATCTGAAGTGGGATTTGTACCAGGCTCACAGCCGACACAAAGTACCACTGTGTGTCTGCCAGGTTTCTGACTGTGTGTGTAATGTCAAAGTTGCAGTATCTGATTTGGATAACATGCAGGAAATTATGCCCAATTACAGGTCTAAGATTGGCGCTAAAGTCCAAAGCAGTTCATTCAAATCATGTGTTTACAGATCATGCCCTATGCAAATCAAATGCATGTGATTATGAGCTTTGCATGTTTGTATATGACTGTATGAAGATAAAATGTGCAGGAAAGTATCACAGCAGAGCACATTTGCACTGGCCTGACAAAGACCTTTTTACTACAGGAAAATAAATGACCTACTACATGTGAGTCAAACAGAATAGAAAAGCTACAGTAAAAGCTCCACCAGTGGCTTATAAATGCTGCTATATACGTAAAACGACTTCAGGTTCAGATATTTAGTTTCCAGGTCCTGCGTGGTACAGAGCCGGTGCCAACAGCACTATAATAAATTCAGTCGAGTTTGTTGGTCAACTGGGCACTGAGCTGACAAGGCTGGCAGAGCAGCCTGGAAATGTAACTGAGGAGGTCACGGGTTCAAATCTCAGGTTAATGAGGAACTTGTATGACGGAGAACACACACGCACACACAGTTATCCAGCCAGCAGGTTTTTCTTCTGCCAGTGTAAAAATGACACGCGGGCAAACTGTTTTTTTCGGCCTTCCAGCAGCCCAAATAGACTTAAGAGGCTTAGAGAGTAATTAAATGATTTATTCTACACAGTGCACAATAGGCAAGTTGAAAATCACTGGTGATTTGACCCCATCGTGACATCATCATTTTTGAGGGGGTAATGATACCATGAGCTGAACAGGAACAGTGCCCGATGAACTGGTGGTGGTGGTGGTGGTGGTGGTGAAGGGGTGAAATGGATGTGAGGTGTAGTGGGACTTGTGATGAGCAGAGAAAGGACGGTTTGACAGCAATGAGATTATTGGCTCACAGAGTTCAGGGCCTTGCTGAAAGGCATATATACAACATTTATTTTGACACAAATTCATATTTTCTGTTGCTGCTTCCTTTAGACCACCACAATGCACCAGAAAAATGAATCACCTCATGAATCCATCTCGTGAATCCCCAGCTGTGCACTCGAGGAGACACTGGTCGTATTTAAGTTGAAGTGCCTGATTTCTTTTGAAAGTGTAAAGTAGTGACTGTAGAAATTTGATGAAATCATCGAGAAAAACTGTTTTATTCAGGATTATTGCTTAGTGGGAATAACTCGGGAAACAAAAGAGGGCTCATCATAAAAGGAAATGATTATCTTTATTCTACTATGTCATATTTAAACTTGATTTAATCAGGTAGATTGACAACCACACAACCAGCATTCAAAACCAACACAAATAAACCGGAGAACCATAATTGACAAAGAATGAAGAGAAACAATTACAAGAGTCATAGAAAAACCTCAGATAATATAATGATGAACATGACATGAGTGTGTACACCAATGGCTGGATGCGGTTACTATCGTCTCCTACTATCCTTTTTCTTGTGGAGATCGACAGTCAGACCCTAGACACTAAACATCAGCGTTGTATGTACATATTTCACATAATGATTTATTCCATATGAGTGAGTTAACTGAACTAACAATGAGTCTAAATCAAAGCTCTATTATTACAAACTTCTGATGGGAAGGACAGTGTTAAGTCAAACTAAACAAATAGTTTAGTTTGACTTTGACCCTGAATGACTGTGTCATAAAAAAGAAAACAAGTTCATTATTTAGTTCATTCAGTTATGAACGAGTCTTTGTCTCAGCCAAAGACGGGAGGATGGTGAAGTCACATTGGCAAAGTACATTGTGATGATGTGAAATATTGTCAGTTTAACATTAAAAAAAAGGTGAATAAGCTGAAATGGAGGTTTCTCATTATCATCCTAATATCTTGTATATTCCCAACACATTTCATGAGCTTTGAAGGGCACTTTTGCTCTATGTGGCCTCTGTTAATATCTGACATCTGAAAGCAGAACAAAAGAGTCCAGAGTTCTGGCTTGGACAAGAATCAGAGGGTAGCTTTGAGGTGATGATTATTCTAAGACTTGTTGGTTTATGGCTTCCCAGTTTTGGCAAACTGGCAGAGTGGATAGTAAAAATCAAGCTGTTTGGATGTGTGTGTTCTCATTCCTCGAATGCATGGAGATTTTGGCAAGCGTTATCTAAAGATATCAGTCAGTGCAGAATCACACCCAAGGCTCAAAGCTGCATTTCATATCTCAATCTGATGCTTGCCAGCATTATTATAATGTACTATTTCAGCACCAATTCAAAACTCTGGGTTCACAAAGTCCTTTTCACTCAAAGATAATCTTTATCTATTAGTTTTACAGCAGAACAGCTATTAACTGAGCTCCAAGAAGCTTTTGGGAAATCATGGGCCCCAAGTCAGTAACTTTCCAAGCCTGGCTCAGTGCTTGTACTGCAGTGCAAGGAATGCAGTGGTTGTTTTAACATTACAATGGCTTGGCAGGACTGTGCTGTGGTCAACCACTTGGTCCCAGACACCCTCAGACATGCCCTCCAGGGTGCCTCCAACAGCAAGCCTCAGCGGCTGGGGGATATCAAAAATGTATAATAAGATATGTTTGAATATGTCCTGAGAGCAGGTCCTGTGGAGAGGAAATCCAAAGAGCACAGCAGGACATCACAGAAGTTGTTACTTTGAGAGAAAATATCTCAATGATACAACAGAAACATTTACATACTCCTTTCAAAAGGTGGAGAGACACTGCAGGCCATATGGTGATTGGTTCATTTTACAGGATATCAAAAAATGGAAGCTGCTTTTTTGGTGAAAAAACACTCAGCCCCGAGACCATTCACTCCTGCTGACAACATAAATCTATAAGGTCACAAATTAAAAACTTTTATTTTTTATTTTTAATGGATAAATATTCTCTGAAAACAGCTGTAACAAAAAATGTTACTCAAATAGTAGTCAATAGTATTTTTAGATCAAGCCACATTCGGTTCTCCAGTGAGTGTTTTCAGCAGCAGGACAGTGTGTGGGAATGAAGAAGAAGAAGATTCGTTATTGTCACATACACTCATACTCCGTACCACATAGTGAAATGTGTTCTTTGCATTAACCCATCCCTGAGGAGCAGTGGGCAGCCACTGTGCAGCAGCAGCCAAGACAGGAGAAATTGACCTAATATACATGTTTTAATGGTGAGGGAAACTTGAGGAAGGGGGGAACATGCAGGAACTGCCCCAACCAGTGATCAAACCCAGGACTTTCATTCTTCATGTGAGGCAGCAGTGTTAACCGCTGAGGCAACATGTTGGCCAGAACAAATGACTCTAAATAACTCACAGTGAGTGTGTTCATGGTAATGAAGGAGTACATGAACAGTGTAACTCACTGATGTGTTTTTAATCCGTTTGAACAACACTGGAGACACTACTTGTTAGTGAATCACTTTTGGTCTTTTCATGGAATTTGTTTAGATTTACCAGACCTATCCTTTAATCAAGTCAAGCTCTTAGCTATGGTGTATCAAGACTTTAATTTCCATATCTCTGCCCATTGGCTGTGTCTGCCTATGATAACACTGCACAAGTAATTTCTAAATTAAGTCAAACTTAGTCAAACTTGGATGAGAAAAATAAAGGTGACTGTCTGTTGTGAACATCCATTACAGTTTACAGACTTCCTTGTTCATCCTTGACCTTCTGTACTCAGAGTGGTTGTGCAAACTCACAGTTTCCTGTTCAAGAGAATTTCCCTTGGGGATGAATAAAGTATCTATCTATCTCTATCTATCCATCAAGAAGTGGTTATTTGTGATACTAGAGATTTGTTTACTTCTGGTTTTACCTTCAGATAAAATGACTAAAATGTGCCTAAACTGTTGGCTGTTTGTCTGAAATTTCTGTTGTTGTTTTTTTTTTTTCTCTTTGGACGTATTTTAGCGATGCTGAATTCTGAGATCTCAGCACCTACAGCACGCTGGTGAGTGAGTGAGAACCCCAGCTGTAATAAATCAGGGATAGTTTCTTTGAAAATAGCCAAACAACAGACTGAAATAGAATGGCAAATTTGCATCATTTATTCACATTATGTGTGTGCTGACGGGAACAAATACACCTCACTGTGTTCCAGTATGTACATGGAAAAAGTACACCTCTGTGTACTTTGTGTACCCTGTTCTGTGTACTCATGTGTATCACTTTAAATCAACAATTTTCAGCAGAACCTATAATGAGGTATTACCTTAAGGTTGGGCTATGCTCAAAATGAACTAGTTTTTACATTGTGTTGCGATACCATGTTTGAAGACAAAAGTGATTTTAGCTTTTTAGCTCCAAATGATCACGCTTGATGGCAGGCTGAAGATCCTCATAATGAGAAAGTTGCAAAAGTTGATGTCCTGAAAGTGGAAAAAGCTTATTTTCTCAGCTTCACGATCCTGGCCAGTTGCTACACAAGATGCACAATGTGTCAGGCGAGAGTTTCAGATGCTATTTGACCATCCCACAAGCACTTTGGTTGGAGCGTACTGATGCCTTCATAAGATATCTGAAGAAAATGAATCATTTAAACTGAGTAGGAGAGGCAACCAGACAGGTTGGGCTACAGGAAGATGGGGATGTCTAACAGTAGCATACCTGCAGAAATATATCTACTGTTCATCTCTTATGTCATTCTTGTGACTCTTTAACATATTTATTGGCCTGCCTGTGCCTTAAGCTACATGGGATTCCTGGTGCTCACTGCCAGCGGGACATTCTGCAGATGCCTTCACTGCCTTTCCAAAGCAACTCCAACCCAAAAAAAAAAAAAAAAAAAAAATCGATGATGAGAGAAACAGCAAAAAACGAAGAATATAAAAAAATCAGAGGCCAGTCTTATGAAAGTGTTTCCTCAGCAGTTTTATGAAAGCTCACTCTGACGATGTTTTTTTTTTTTTTTTTTTTTGTCTTGTTTCTTTTGTTTGTTTAGCCTCCTTCCTCCTCCTCCAGCCATTCTGTTAGGATTGGCCTTTTGTCTTTTCCCAGTGTTTTCTCTTCCCTTTTTCCCTGGTGTTACTTGTCTGTTTGTCTGTCTCCCCTGTCTGTCTGATTCTGGGCGGGTCTTCCCCCATGCATGGCTGCTCTGCCTAATTACCTGCACACCTGAGGCGTGTTAGAGCGGAGTGCCGGCAGTATATAGGAGAGCTTCTCTGGACACGTGGTTGCCTGTTTGTCCTGCTCTCGACCGTGTGAACATTGTGTCCTTTGTTGTTTTCAGTCACACTCGGTGTGCCTCTCTGCCTCAGTATCCAGCGTAGTTCTTAATTATTTCCACTCAGTTTTGAGTGCGCTTTGTGTTTATCTTTTTTGTAAATAAATTGTATTTTGTTTTGTGACATTGTCTCTGTGTTGGTCTTCTCCTTTGAGTCCTGAAAATATATTTACTAAAGGATAATATCCTAACACATTCCTCCCCAGCCACAATATAAGTGCACAATACAATACCCTTCAGAGGAGTCAAAGATGTTCTGAAATCTAATTTTCAGATTCCAGCACAAATGATATGGTGCCCATGATAAGGAAAAGAAAAAGTTAAAACGGAGAAATTATTCTGTTGGCCTCTCCTTCTCTCTTGTCCTCTCTGCCACGATGTTACATTTATGACATTTGTTACAAAATACAGAGCTGATGAATGATTGATGAAACCCTGACCAGTGAAACATAAAATCTCATTCTTACTGAGCACAGCAAGGCAAACATAGGCAAACTACAGGAAAACAACCAGTGGACTGCACTGTCAGAGTAATTAATACCAGAGAGTATTCTGGGTAAGCTGTGTCTAGACAAACATTCTTGACATGACATACTGGCAGCAGATTGGAGCGTCAGTTATATAAACGGGGGCAGAAATGATCTCATTTGTTGAGGAAAAACAACAATGGTCAGAGCCAGGTTTTCACAGGAGAAATGAGAAAATTATCCTCAATCAGTAAATGACAAAGACACACTATCTGGTTAACATTAGGGAAGTCAAAAGTTTGGATTGTTTCTGTTGTCAAAAGAAACCAATCCTGCCCGCAGACAAGACACAAGACCTGCTCTGTGGTATTAGTCTGGCACATCTCTGCTGTTTCAGGTACTTTGTACAATCCATTCACCTGCTTCCTTATGCTGTTTTCACACCAATTGCACAAGGGACATAGTTTGCATGATGCAGAGCGTATGAGAACACGCACGTATTTTTTTCTAACCAGGTATACTTCTCCTCTGCATCCTGACACACAAAATACTGCAGCCTGTTTTTTCATTCATTCGGTCTTTATTTAAAATCTCAAATGATTGACAGTATGCCCTCATTTCCAAAGATGTTGAGAGTGCAGTAAAAACAGAGTAAATAACGAGGAAAGCAACAAACAAGAGAACACAATTACAAACAGTTACATTCTTGTGTGTACTGTTAAAGTGACGTGTAGGTACAATTGTGTGAAGACAATGTGTGTTGTAAAATGTTCCAAGTGCATGCAGCACAGAAATTTAAAGCAGCTTTCCCCAACTGTGTTTGCACATGGGACTTCAAGCACTTCACTTGAGTGGGTCAAATAATGACTATGGGACCACTTTTATATATATATATATATATATATATTTTTTTTTTCTCAAAGCTTGCTGACAAGCGTGTCAATGTTTAAATGTTAATTCCAACTTTTTGATCCAGCCAGATATTTACTTTGTCCATATGCAAAGCATTGTCCACAGCATCTCTGACCCTACTGAATAGAATATTGTATGTTAATTTTTGTTTGCATTCAGGACTAATTTCAAATTAAAAAGTTCATCTTGCAGTTTACCAAAGGCCCATTGTAGGATATCAGTGACAGTGTGCAGGATTAGCAAAGAAATACAGAACTGTATCATCTGCATAAAAATGCACATTACAAGTTGTTGGTGAGAATGTAACTTTACTAATATAAATTGTGAACAACAGAAGACCCGATATGTTTTTTTTTGTTGTTTTGTTTTTTTTATATTCCAAGTATTTGGGGGGCATTTTTGCCTTTATAATACAATACAGAGAAAAACAATTTGAATTGGAGAAGATGCAATCACATGATCAGCGTCTTAAACCTGTGGCTGCAAGGACATCCTAAGGTCCTCCATTCTACTCTACAGTGAAAATGAGCTGAGAATTTATTCGAGATGCCGTTTGCAAACTTAAAGCTGCTAAATCAAAGTCCTTCCCTGTTATGTGCAGCACATATATTTTTGGGACAGGGCTCACATTCAGTGGACGAATGACTTATCACGCACAATTCTGCAGTGAAATGGTGCTCAGCCATATTACAAGTTTCACCACTCACTGTAAATTAGGGATTGTCAGACATAATTTAGCTCATCAAAAATGTATTCAAAAGTTTAGATGCAGCAATTTTGTTTATGCTCTTATACGTCTCTGTCTGGCTCCACTTGAACAAATGCTGAAGTCTCCAGTTCTCAAAACAGCATAGTTTTTTGAATCTATAATGCTTTTGATGGAGACTTTGTTTATTGTTTGATGATTATTTGGGTGGAAGAATGTAAATACAATCATTTGTAGAGTAGCTTCAGCTCTGAAATAGTACTCCACCTGTGTTCATGCAGGCCTCAGTGAATATGCCATATGTTTCACTCTGTGTGTGTGTGTGTGTGTGTGTGTGTGTGTGTGTGTGTGTGTGTGTGTGTGTGTGTGTGTGTGTGTGTGTGTGTGTGTGTGTGTGTGTGTGTGGCAACCAGACTGCACATCTGTTAAACTGTAACAGATACTGGTGAATGTTGAAATCAGCCAAACTGCCCTCATAATCCAAGGCTTGCCAGAGGGGATCATCTGTTGGACTGTGATCTTCTTTCTTTGCTTCCTCCGGTACACAGTTCAGGGTCAAATAAATGTAGTTGAGGTGGCACAGTTACGTAAAGACATAAAAATCACTGATCTATGTGAGTGAATCAGTCTTTGATTCCTCTTCCCTTCTTGATCCATGTCTTGCTTTCTTATGTTTGCTTTCTTTCATGAGTCCATGTTAAAGCCTTGAAATACAGCACATTTGAGCGTGTTTTGAATGTGTGTTTGTATGGAAAGAGCAGCATGCTCAGCAGATGGAGACAGAAGAGCTGAGAAATTGACTAATGAAAGTGTCTTTTGTTCTATGTTAAATTAAGTATCCACAGTTTCCCTCAGCTTTTTCTTCCTCTCTGTGGCTGATGCCAAAAGAGGATAAAGGTATTACAGCATTGTCATTCTTCTCCTGTTCTCTCCCTCTCTCTCTCTCTCACACACACACACACACACACACACACACACACACACACACACACACACACGCACACACGCACACACACGCACACACACACACACACACCATTGTGCTGTCAAAGATTGAATAGAAACCACAGAAATATAGAAACAAAAGCAGAAAAAGCTTGGCTGACAAGAACCACAATCACCATCTTCTCCTCACAACACAAATGGAAAGCAGATGCTGGATGTATATGGTATAATAATGACAGGAACCCCGTATGAAAAAGAGAAAGAAAAAAAATGTGTGTTGCCATTATGGCAGCCATTCAGGATGTAATTTACTGCTTTATTTTTAATGACTGGAATAGCTCGGCTTGTGTGCTGTTGCAACTGAGCCCAAACTCTGTTTAGAACAAGGAGGTGATGACTTTCTAATCAGTCCCAGTCAGCACTCTGATTTGAGTTGGATGTGTAGCTGCTTGGACGTTTATGTAGTGATTCAGTGTTCTACAACGCTCCTAAGATCCTCCAATATGAAAGCATTTGGCGGAACTTGCAGCTTGACATTTTGCTCCCTTAGAAGCAGTCGGCAAAAGCATTTCATTTGGTGGCTCAAGAGGAACAGTTATGCGATTCATAAAATTAACTGGGGTTATCTCTGCGGGAAAACATATGTGTTGACTACTAAATGAGCACTTTGACATTAGGATGGCACAAGACCAGAGCTCAGAGTGTCAAAAGTTGAGAGAGCGTGAATGCTCTCAGTGAGTTTCATGGCAATCTGCCCATTACATTTTGAAACTTCTCACACACAAGTGGGAGTTCTGGACTTGCACTGGGGGAAATGTCAAGGGTGACCAGAAACATTCAACATTCAGGAAGATTCAAAAGTAACCTGCAGTGAAATCAGTCATGTTTTTGAAATACCTTGTTTTGAACCAAAGTGTTTGTCAATGGAGAAACTGGAGAGCATGACTATTGGACCGTTTGTGCTATTAAGGCCAGTAGTTGCAGGGATGTCTCAAACAGGATGTGTTTATTTGACTGACAGATTGATGAACTGACAAGTGGTGGAAAGTTAGCAGTACAGTAGGTACAATTTTGTGATACTTGCACTTTATTGGAGTCTTTCAATTTCACGCACTTCTACATTACTACATTTTAGAGGTAAATAATGTACTTTACGAGAAAGCTAGGAGCTATTCTGCAGATTAAAAAATACTTTCAAAATATACAGTGTGATCAACATATAGAGCTGAGATAAATACTGAAATTTCTCTTACTGCGTTTATTGCTATGCACCAAAACACCAAGGAAAACTTGCCAATAAATCTGATTCTGATTCTGACTGAGGTGATAATGGTAATGACATTAAAATTACAGCCTGAGTCCTTGGACAACATTCATCATATCACAAAATAATTATTTTTCCTCCTTTTAGGTGATAAAATAATATAATGGAGGCAGTCAGTAAACATAATGAGCTACATTTGGACAGGCACCTTAAAAATTCAACAATCAACCACAAACTTCACGTCTTCCCTCAGGCCATTGTGTGTTACCACAGTTTTAGCATGTTTAAAATGCAGAGTGGAGCTGTTTGGCCCAAAGTCAAATTCAGTCAATTAAAATCAACCTGGGAGGCCTTCTGCTGTAAAAAAATCCCCAGAAAAGTCAACCCTTTACCTAAAGCAGAGAAAACAGTCCAAACCCTGTTTGGGGATTTATAGACAAGGCAGGACACTGGCAACAAACTCTGAGAGAGCATGGGGGCCATAACCCCGCAGACACACAGAGTCATGGGCTTCCACAACCTCGAGCCGTTTTACCACACACCAGGCTTCTGTGTTGTAAGGGTTTAGCTGTAATAACATTGTTGGAGGTAAAGTTGTGTACGGTGTGTGTGCATCCACTCAGCCAAACTCACACTGCCGCGGAGTAGATTGTGGGGCCGATAAACTAAATTACTGGGCATGTTGATACATAATGTGACATTGAGCAATTCTTTAAGTGCAGACCAGGAGAATGCATGTCAAATGAAAATTACACAGTGAAGTCTCAAACACACACATTTTTAGTCCAGTATACAGGCAGTATACATTTGCCATATCCTCCCACATGCCTGTTTGTTCCATATACCACTTCCTAAATAAAGACTTGACACTAATCATGTGATGGGTGAATGAATGTACCTCTGAGTTTTACAGTAGACCCTAAAGTCTCCTCCAGCTGTAATAAAACCCATGATAATGGACCCGAAGCCGCAGAGTCTCTGTGTAAAATGCTCGTCAGTGCTGTTGCCTATTTAGTGTCTCATTCATCTTAATCTGCTGCGCAACATTTACATTTAGTGTTCACTAAGCTGAGGCCATTTCATCCTGAAGAACATGCTTTTATGAGGATTTTTCACTTTTTTTTTTACACACGTATTACTCACTGCCTCAGTCAAATAAAGTTGTTAAGCTGGAGCCGTAAATACAATGAGGCCCTTATTGGGAAATTGTACATAGAACATGTGCTATGACATGTAACTTCACATGTTGAAGAAATATCTTTTCACACATATCCAAGACTCACAGACACCGCTAATAATATCTGCTGAATTCTCTCTTCGGAAAACTATTACCTCAAGCTTGAGCCCTGGAAATACTTCCAAATCCATTACAGTGTGTGATTTTAGGGTGGTCTTTTCACTAAATTGTGTACACAGCTATTTTACACGGAGCAGTTTATTCATCACTGCTATTCACCGTGCTTTAGTTGTTCAGCCGGACAAGAGCAATCAAGGCTAATAGCCTAAAATATTAGGCTGAGATCCATCTCAGAAATGTTGAGCTTCTCTGCTTGTGTCATGACTGTCTCCTCTTGATCTAAACTGCTGTGTCACTGCAGAGCATGCTTCTGCTCAGCTGTATTTCCAGTTTGGATGTCAGTGGTGTGATGGACACATAGAATGAGCAGTGGCAGACGAAGTATTCAGATCCTCTACTTAAGTAAAAGTACTAATACTAGATGGTAAAACTACTGTTTATATTAAACCATTAGATTATTATTACTCATGCATTAATATAAAAGCAGGATTTTACTGTTGTTGGCTCAGGTGGAGTTAGTTTTGAACTATTCTATATAGGACTGCAACGAATGATTATTTTCATATCTAGTGATTAGTTTCTCCATTAATTAACTGTTTCATTTGTAAAAATTCAGAAAATTGTAACAAACCCAAAGTGACACCTTCATAATGCTTGTGTCCAAAGCTAAAGATTATTAAAAGTAAAGCAAAAAAATTAAAAGATAAGATAAAACTTTATTAATCCCACACTGGGGAAATTTAATTGTTACAGGCAGCAAAGAATGAAAGAGAGACATAGATAAGGAAAAAAAGACAATAAAAAAGGATACAGAATAAAACTATATAACTATATATGTACATTATATAAAAGAGGTAAAAGTATAATGTCTTAAACGATTATCATAATAACTCCCAATTAATTTTCTGTCAATTGATGGCATCAGATGTGATAATATTGAATTAAGCAAGATTAAATGAGATAAAATGAAAGTTAGATAAAGTGATATAAACATGACAAATACATACAGTACATTAAGTAAGGTAAGGTCAAATTGAGACACTGTCGGATGTGATCTGAAAAGTGATGAAAGCATACACACATCCATGACATGTAAGTTCATGTACAGATTTGAATATGATTAATACGTTCACTGTGTGTATTGGCAGGCGTTTTATATGGAAATGTGAATGACTTTTCTTTGTTTCATCAGTAACTGGCTTGATCTCCTTGTGGCCTGGCTCCAGTCCTGCTCTGTTTCTGGCTTCATGACAGTGTCACTGACCTGGTGGAAACACTGCTCAGCCTGCCAGCTGGACCACAAACAGACACACACACGCACACACATACACACAGTACACTTTCACTCACTCATATGCATATATACAGATTACATTTTATCAGATGACTGTCAGTATCTTGGCTGGCACTCTCAGGTCATCATCACCTAGCTGACACACACACACACACACACACACACACACACACACACACACACACACACACACACACACACACACACTGCTTGTGGTCATAGCTCACCACTAAGAATAGACCAATAGACGTAAGCCAGCAATTCTACGAAAAGATGAAATTAAGTCAACATTTATGGGATTAGGAGAATGATAGCAAGCAGAAATATTTATATTTAAAAAAATATCTATAAGCATGAAATAAAGATTTGTATATCGTTTTTACTTGTTATAACCCCATGACCACAAAGCAGATCGCTGAAAAGACAAAAAGTAAACTTGAGTGGGCTAATCCATTGAAAATACTGGAATGCTATGACAGAAAGTTTTCTGGTCTCCTGGATCTAACTGACCCGCCTGATCCTCAGGAAGGGTAGCTGTTACGATGGGATCCAAATAAAAAAGAAAATGAATATGAATATGATCCACTGTTTACTTCAAGAGTTTTCGCAGAAGAAACTACAGTCATGAGGCTCTGAATGCCACTGCGTCTTATCAATCATGCTCAGCAGCAGTTTTTATGTATGCCTTTATGTATGCGTTTGTCATGAGGGACCAAGGCAAGGAAAATAATACTTGAATCTGTACCGAAGCCAGCAAATTCCAATAGTGAGATTCATACAACATGAAAGAATAAAAGTTTAAATTAAGACAGACAAAATGTGTTCCAGTTCAGGGCATGTTCATCTTGGAGGAGGACATTGTGGAGGGTTTACCTGGCCGGGGAAAATAATGTCTGCTGCCATTGCGACACAAACACAAAGTCAACAGGGACATTTTGATCTTACACAAGCTTATTGCTGACAGAAATCTGTGCCTGAGTAATGTCAAGTACAAGGGTGGGGTGAAGGGTGAGGAATAAATAACTCGAGCTCCCTCAGCTGACTGACTTCCTGATGGAGTTGCTTTAAATCTCACTGCCACGTAGAAAACATGGTGGCATTTATTTCACCTGCCACAGTCACAGTGTGCATTTTTGTGAGTGTGTATGCGTGTTGCATGGATTTGTACATGCTGTACCTCAGCAGTATATTTATATTACTACTGTATGTGTATTTGTTCAGCCAGCCCGAGCACTCCTAATGGGGTTATAAGAACTGACCAAATTTCAAATCCAAATAATGACCTTCATTATTGCAATTTCAAATAATTCTCTTCCATTTTGGGCCAAATGACTACCAATAAACACCTCAATTATGGCCTGTCCACCCATGGAACGCAGCCAACCACAAGAGTCTGCTTACAAACCAACAAAGTCTTTGGTTGTGCGGGTGTGGTCAGCACTTAGCCAGGCAGACTGTTGAAGAGACTGTTGAAATTTTGCCTCTTTTTACTGTCATTTGGTTAAGTAGTCAAAAAAGAGGTTCAAGCTGTGTCATAAAAGGGTTTAGTGTTGGGAGTGTTAACAAGTTGATGGCACTGATAGGATCATTGCATTTGGGATTATTATACAGAAAAGTTGAACACATTCCTTTCATGCTGCATGAAAACATGAAGAGTGCTGCAAGAAGGGAGGCCAACGTCAGGTGTAACGTACTTCAGAAAAGTGTTGCATTAGGAGCGAGGTGTCTGAGTAATCTTCTCCTTAATGAAAGACGTGATAATTAATCATTTAAAGAGGCTATGATCAGTATTTTTATACTAACAATGATATTCTTACATTACTTGTCTCTCATAGTGATGAACCCACAGATATTTCTCATCTCTCTCTGCAGTTCCCATCAGCCCCACAGAGCTTTACAGCGTCTTTTGGTATTTCGTTCAGCAATTTTACCGGTTTGGTTTACTCTCACCGCTCTAATTAGTTTTGTTTTGGGCTGTAGCTGTTTGACAAAGCACTGAAAACTCACTGCACACTATCTGCTGAGCACTAAACTGAAGACTGCTGGTGAACACACTTGAGCATATCGGAGCTAAACAGCCGGAAAAATTCCCTGAGGTGTTGGTGTAAACCAAAAACAAAGCTAAAAGGAGAGCAAATATTGGCCGAACACACATCTGGTGGACAGACACGTGACTCTTTATTGCTTTGCATGAGTTGGATGTGTAAATTAGGGCACTACTTGCTAACAAGTTCACCATATCAACTTAAAATATGATAATATGTTGTGTTTACAGTTTGTTTACATTGCCTCTGAGCTTTGAAAATCCACCTATTGCATATTTTATATACTTTGTTCCCAGCTACAGAAACTCAGACTATATAAACAGGTGACATATAACTGACAAGTGATTGACAAGTAATCCCTATGATTAGCAGTGCCAAAACAACACAGCAATGAATTAAGCCATAGAGAACACTAAGCTGCTTTTAAAAATGAGGCTGATCCGGAGGGGACAGCAGAGACAGATTGAAAGAAGATAACAGAGCAAGCTATTCATTGTATGAAGGAAGCTTTCACTGATGCCATGTCTTTGATGTTGGTTTGATGAAAATGAGATGTTAGTCTGTGTTTGGTCAGAGGCAGCTTGCTGCTGCTCGTCTGTATGACTCATTCATCACATGTTGTTGTTGCCCAGGGCTGTTTCATGTGTTTCTTTCCAAAGTGTGAGCAAACTTGAATTACTATTATCTGTCCGCATGTATAATATAAGTTGATATGCTTTTCTGGCATACGGTATGACTCTCCTCTGTCAAGCTGCTTTACCAGGAAGTACAAATCATCAACACATGTGTTTTTCTCAGTCCTTAGAGAAGCATGTGATCCTCCCTCTTAAGTTAAGACATGAAAATACTAAAAGTGTTTGTTTCACAGAGAAAGGAAGAGAGAGTGCCAGTGATGTAAGAAGTCCTCTTTAAGCTGTTCAATTAGCCTCATGCTGAGGCCCACAGGCTTTATTTGGAGCCAAGACATTACATTTCATAGCAGTGGACCATTTCTTTTATCTCTCAGTCCTTCACTGAATTCTGCTCAGTAGGACTCACTTTGTGCAAACTAATCCAGCCACAGAGCTCTGTGCTACAGAGCAAACCTGGAGTCATACTGGAGAGCAATTACATTTTTGCTTTTGTGTCCTTCACACATGCTGGCTGTTAAGATGGCTCAGTGGTCTGAAGTGCCAGCTTTTCTGGTGTCTTAATAAAGACATGGGGCGAGTCTGTTTTCCTGTGATTCTTGACGTTTCTGTAGAGCCACATTGTTCTGGAAACCAGCGCTGGATTTCAACCTAACTCCACTGAGTTACAGTAAATGACTGGGAGGTAATTTGAGTAGCGTAACAAAGCTGAACAGATGAGATCTATTAGGTAAAATGCTCCCTTCCTTTTACCCCCCGTGTGTGTGTGTGTGTGTGTGTGTGTGTGTGTATAAATATAGTTCATTCTGCCTGCTGAGAAAACACACGTATGAAGACACAGCTCTCTGTCTTTCTCACACACACAAACACACACATGCGCGCGCGTGCGCGCACACACACACACACGCACGCACGCACGCACGCACGCACGCACGCACGCACGCACACACACACACACACACACACACACACACACACACACACAGGAAAAGTAAACTTCCCAAGGTGTTCTATGAAAGAAGCTTGTGTTTTGACTTTATTTTCCGCCACACTCAGTGGACTCACTGAACACAAGCCAGCACTCACGGAAACAAGTACGCCAGGAACTTGAAGGAAAAATCTACCCCCAAACCTGATTTTGCAATACTTCACTGATCCCTGTAGGACAATTATCTTCTCTCTCGCACCCCTCCAAACGGACGTCAGAGGTCAGCTGCAGAGAAGCATACCTGGAGCTGGCAGGGATAAAGTGTCTTGTGTGCAGACTTTGTGACAACACTAGCCTCTTGCTGCATTTCCTTGCATTGAGCCACGTTAAAGCAGACGTGTAATAGTCAAAACTATACTGGCGACATCTTTTGGTGCATGAAGCGGGAAGCTGACTCATGGTTCATTTGGGGTTTTGTGTCAAGTTGGGCTTATTGTCATTCCAGTGTAAACAAGTTAGAGTCAGAGTTGTGTAAAACTCCACCATCCACCATCTCTGGGTCTGTGATATTAATGTCTAATTCACTGTCAGTTGAGAAGTTGTTTGGGTGAGTTTGATGTATCTGGTGGTAAAATGTGTATCTTTAATGTGGTTGAAATGAAGTAAAAGTGCGGTGGGAGACATTGTTCGTGCCTGGAAACTTGTCTTTTGGCATGAGCCAAGATTTCAAGTGCATGTTGTCCTTGATTTGTCATGACACTTTTTTTTTTTGTTTACCACTTCTCTCTTTCTCTCTGCTGCACTTGCAGGTATCTGCAGTAAAACTCACCATACAGACAGAAGTAGTACTTGAGACGTCTAATTCCGGAGAGCAAATTTGGTGAAATTGTCACTTTCCTGCGTCAACACACCACCGCTGTATGTGGTGTTAAAATGACAGACATGGGTGCTTTGAAAATAGCTCTGTGTACTATGAATGAGGGGGGAGCTTGGTTTGCAACACAATGCTTCAGTGGGTCACCACTGTGCCAACAAAGCTGAAGTCAGCTCACTTTGGACAGCATAATGTTATTGTAGCTCATTTAATCAGCAACATTCAAGTAACTGGCAAAGGGACTCATCTCACTTTACATCACAAATAAGAGTCAGGCCCTGTGTGGAAGCCCAAGTACCCACAACCAAAAAAAATCTCAGCTTTACGCAAATTAGGTGCCCAATTTTTATTGAAAATTACACATTTTGCTGAAAGGCAGATATGTAATTGCAACCCTGATGTGACATGTGAACATGTGAAAAAACATCTTATCAGAACTTGTAATTGCTCAAAAGTCATGGTCTTTTTAAAGGATGACAATTAAATAAATGATTTTAAAAAATCAAGTCTTGAATCCTTCATGAGACACATTGTGTCCTGAGGAGAAAACTATACGAGCAGTGTGCGAGTGTACACGACGGACGCTCGGCCTGACATGCAAGTTTCTGTTAGAACATGCTAGATGAAAGCAGGCGATGAAAGCTATTATGGGTTTACTTAAGAGGTCTCCTGTTGTGTGTAGGTGTGTATTTGTGTGCTATTTATGCACACTTAAATCCTTTTGTCAGTGTTTGTGTGCGCTAACGAATTGTAAGTGTGTATGTGCCAGTGTATGACTTTGGTTAAAAAGCCTCCTGCCAGGCACACGTCTGTGTGTGATTGAATGTGTGTCACACTTCTCTCCATGTGCAGAACAGCAGACACAGTGCTAGCAAACAGCATTTTTCCTCCACCCCTCGCTGTGAATTCCTTACATTCACAAGACCTGAGGGCAACTAGGAATGGGAGCGCTCAGCACAAGCGTGTTATGTTTCCTCTGCTCTCCATTTTACAGCACTCTGCTGTGTCTTTCAAAGTGCTTGTGTTTGTGTGTGTGTGTGTGTGTGTGTGTGTGTGTGTGTGTGTGTGTGTGTGTGTGTGTGTGTGTGTGTGTGTGTGTCTGTCTGTCTGTCTCATGGCTTCTTTTCTGAAAGTGCTGCAGAGTAAATAAGTTAATGTAGCCGCAGAGCTCCTATGCAGCCGTAAATAACGTGTGGTAAAAGGTGGCAAGGGTGGGAGGGCGGTGAAGGTATTGCTTTTTATATGGCTCCCATGTGCAGGAGTATGAACATATATAAGCCAAGCCACACACAAGCATGCACACATATATATACTTAACACACACCCACACATACACATCATTACATAAGAGACTAGTGTGGGTGTGTGTGTGTGTGAGAGAGAGAGAGAGAGAGAGAGAGAGAGAGAGAGAGAGAGAGAGAGAGAGAGAGAGAGAGTGTTGAGGTTAGGGGTCCTTGCTCTCACTGTCACTACTTGAGGTGCTGCAGGCACAAACATTCAAAATTAACCCTCCTTATACCACAATAACAACTCAGATTTCCCAGTTTTCCCAAATGTAACTTCTCTTTCTGCTTTTCCTGTGTATGTCAAGTCATTCTTTACTCTGAAACTTTATATATGATAATTTACTATTGACATCGATTGATACTGACATAAAACATGTGGCAGCAAAGCCTCAAGTTCCATTTGTCAATATAGAAACAACATTAATGTGTCAATGCATATTTCTGTTAAATAAACTGTGTTTCTTATCAGGTGTTTGTGTTTTATTCTCCTGTGAGTTGTTGTTTTGATTCAACTCATTTTTTATGTGTATTATTATGTTTATGTGTATTATTTCCCTGGTGCACCCCCCCCCCCTTTTTTTTTTTCATTATCAAGGAGCTGCATTATTCACATAGACTCCATAAAAGAAGTGGATGTAGCCACTGTGATTTCACCCACTGGCTTGTGGACTACTATTTTGAAGCCTCAAGTTTGGAATTTTGGCCATCGCCAGGAGGTACAGCAGCCATCTGCCAATCAGGAGGTTGGTCTTTCGATCCCTGGGCTCGGCAGTCCACATGCTGAAGTATCCTTGGGCAAGATACTGAACCCCAAAACTGCCCCCGATGCTGCGAATTCATATGTACGTCGCTTTGGATAAAAGCGATAAAATGACAAAAAATTTGTAATTGGAGCCAGAAGTGACTATATTTGGACAAGGAGGTGCTGACGAGGAGTGAGATGCAGATCTGACTGAGAACCCGAGGACACCTACACTGCCCACCTGACTGCACTTGGCTCCTGGCTAGGTTGTGCGAAGTTGCTGTGAACAAAGTTGGCATCCATAATTCACGGTTAAGTTTTGAACTAATTGTTAAAGTAGCTAATCGCGTACATGTCCGCATTTGGCAAACATTACATATAAGGAAGAGTAAGTTTGTTATGTTTTTGTAGCTGAAGTTAAACTGTGTGTGACCACTTTAACATTGCCCAAGTGTGAGCAATGACAGCGACGTCAACGTTGTTGATCAATGTTAGCGAACTATTAGCTATAACAAGGTTTCCTGTAGGTGACAATTCATTAACCAAAATAAGAAAAATAATGTGATTACACTTTTGCTAAGTGTTCTTGATGTACTGGTTGTTCAAGAGATCAGCAGATGGAAATTAGCTTGTTTAACTAGCATTACACTCCAGATCACTGTTATTGATTAATGTGGATTCTCCCAGTTAATGAATGAAAACGTTAAAATGAAAAGACTTCTTTCCTCAAGCTGTGAGTGTGCTACATATAAACTGTGTCAAACACAAGAACTCATGATGAATAATGGCTCCTCGACTTACTTCTGAGCTTCTGTAACAGCTGTTTCAGTTATGCATTGCACCAGCCTACAGACTGTTGCTGAAGATGCAATGCGCTAATGGATAACATATATAAAGATGTTTTGACGTCTCCCACACAGTTTGCTCTATGAGACCAAATCATTGATTAGTATACGGGGTGATGACACCACAAAGGGGGCGGGTCAATATCAGTCCTGCCGAGCACAAGGTTCAGTATGCTGTGAAATGATGTTGTACAATATGTCATCCAAACAGGTCTAAAATAAAGACAAAAGTGTTTAAAGTTGTTTTGAATGGTCATGCGGGAAATTCCTGAAAAGCCTGTTGTCATAGTGAGGGGTGAGGTGTGATGAATTGTACGGAGGGGGAAACAAGTAGTTGTGCAACAAATGAGAGCTTGAAAGGGAAGTTCAAACCCTGCCTACTGCCTATAATTGTGACTAAAACACACAAAAAGGTATTTTCTCATGCTCAGCCTCTTTCGCTTTTTGGGAGGCCAAAATGAAAGGCATTGAATGACCTCTGGTAACAGATCCAATCTTCAACCTACATATGATGCCTCAGATTTATGCTCCTGCATCATTGGTTTAATTGGGCTTCCCAATCAGTGGCCCTCAAGCCAAACACAGTTCTCAAACACATCCTTGTTGGTTTCTCTAAAGGGTTGAGAGAGATAAAGCTTTCCCTTTGGTCTTCATATGGCACATGGAAATTATATATCAGAGGAACAGCATCAAATAACGTAAGCTATTCAATTCAAGGCATATTATAGGACTCGTCATGGGGGAATTTGTTTCTAAAACCTTTCCATATTTATCATTCATTATTTTAAATTCAGCCTTAAATGATCATTGTTTTATTTGTTCACCACAAGTTTCTTTTCCTGTCAAAATTACCCATTTCTATAGCATCTGTGCACAATACTGTTTCGTCAAGGTTTGCCAAAGAATGTGGCTATGACAAACAAATTACTGTTTCAATAAAAAGGCAACTGTTAATTGCCTTTAACAGTTGCACTCTCTTGCAGGACAGTCAGACTCAGACATGCTTCCCCACCTCTCCACCATGCTACAGTACATAAAGGAGAGACTGTTGACAGACCGCAGCAACCTGCAAAGTGAGGGTTACATAACCAGTGGGGGTAACTACTGCTAGATATAATAGACCACATGGACTGTGGGTCTGACATTGTTGTTTCATGAGCTTTTATTTGAAAACATAAATGGACACATTTCAATATAAATTAATTATTGAGAATTGTCTAATATCACAGTGCAACTGTGACTATAACATCGTCATTATCTGATATTTGTCTAGATGCTGCAGGTTGAAATCTGACTGAGGGACAAATTTTTTTAATAGAATAACTAATGTAATTTGTCAAAAATAGAGGTGAAAGAATGAAGAAACTCAGCAGTTATACACGCTTTACTTCATTTTTGCTTTGTCTGTAGAGTTTTGCTAATTTTCCAAGGACTGTTGTGTTACTGTTTGTGCTTCCCCACCTAAAGGGCACACTATTTACATTGGCAGTGAAAATTGGCATTGGCTGTTTGAGACGCATAAACTGTGTCTAATAGGTTGTTTGCAGTCACGTGATGTTAACTTTGGAAGTGAAGTGAAAACTGCAATGGACAAGACCAAAGAAAGTTCTTACTGGGCTAGTTTAGATGAAATTATGAGAAAGGAACAAACAGAAAATCAGAACATACACTGGGTGTGACCCTTATGTTATGAAGGGGAAAGATATTTCAGCTGAAGTGAAAGATTTGCTGCTACTGAGGCAGTAGATATAATCATATACCTGCTCATTCAGATGTTGAATGGAGGCATACAACTTTCTTGTTAGCAGCTGGGTCCATGACCGTGGTACCAAATTGCTCCGGGATGACTGTCACTTTGTTTTTACAAGGGTAACCGACCACAGACAGTTACCAAGCCATTTTTTCCATCTTTATGCAGTCAATTTGTTGCATTTTTCAGCCTTATGAACAACAGCATTTGGTACTCAATAAAAGCTCCTGGTGGTTTCATGGTTTGATCAATCTGAGCAACTGTAAACAATACACAACAGACATTTTGAGTGTGTGTTATAGTGCTAGTACCTCAAAGGAACCCACTTTGGAGGGTTTAATCATTTATTTTAAATTGGCAGTATTTAATTACTGAAAACATGCAATGTTTTAAAAGGGGTTCAAACTAAAGGAGAGCTGCTCCACTCATGACACTGACACAAGAGCTGATATACTATACAGGCTTTCTGGTATTACATGCGTGTGTGTATGCATGCACAGACACGTTTACGCATACTCAGAGACCGAAAAACACACCCTCTCACACACTAATGCACAAACTACAAAGTGTGTGGTTTTGTAGTTGCTATTGAGGATAGATTATGGTCATCACAGGCCAGGAGATGTGTCTTTATAAACAAATGATGAAGCCAGTGACAGTGACAGACACAGCCTGTAAAGGACTTGCCAGAAGAGGGGAGAGTACTGTGTCCTGGGAGCACAAATAATATGGATATGTGTGACTAATGGACCAAACTCTTACAGAAGTCCTTTTAATGCTCCTTTACTTCCTCAGTTTTATTTAATTATCTCTCATACCACACAACAAGTTTACTGTTTGGAAATATCAAGTTTGCACCTTTCAGAATGCAAAGAGCAGAAACAAGAGCAACTGATTATTTGAAGCTGTGAAAGGAGTAATTTATCAATGCCCAAACAAAAGTATAATTCCCTCAAAGTGAGTTGCTCAGAAAATGTTTTTGACATTTCTATGGCATAATGTTTCTTATCCAGATCATCAGACAGGCTATTCATTATTTTTGACTCACCCTGTTCATTCAGGAGTCTCAGAACCACAAAGGGCTTGGTGTAAATCTCCACGGTATCAGCTGTGAATGAATGACTGATAGACAGTTTGAGATGATCATGTCTGATATAACCTGTTTACCTGTTTTCTTCCGTGGTCAGACCATTCACTTACACAACAACGTGCTACTGTAACATCATGTTCCGACATGTTGCATCAACAACAATACAACACCCATTTCTTGAGGTTCTTTGCCATTAGTTGCAGACATGGAAGACTCACTTCATACATAGAGGGTATTTTCACTCCACTTCAGTTTATTAGACCTTGCTTAGTGTATAGCTAGAATTGTTACTTGTTTGACTTCTCCACCTTCTCCACTATGTCAAATAGTTACCCACTGTAGGCTTGGAAGTCAGCTCTTTAAAATCTATTGCTTGCACCTTTACGGAGGACAGCAGCTGTTGCTAGCTTAATTTACAGCAGGAACAACAAATTTCAACATTAACAAAAACTCCTGCAGCATAATAGCTCTTTTCCTAGGAGACATTTTGACATGTCACAATAGGAAAAGCACAGCTGTAAATAATAAAATTCACTATGTCTGAATTCCATTTAACTGCTTCAGTTTCAGGGTCCTGGTATTGTGCACCCTGTCTCACTGCCACACTGCCATGGTTTACTGGGACACTTGAATAGAAGGGGTCCATTGTTAATGTTGTTAGTCATGTGCTTTTCCTACAACCGAGATTCCAAAAAGTTGTGTAAAATGTAAATAAAAATAGAATGCAATGATTTACAAATCCTATTTGATCTATATTCGATTGAATACATACAGAGACGAGATATTTAACGTTCAAACTGATAACTTTTATTGTTTTCATTCTGAATTTGATGCCTATGATATTGCGCAATGTCACCTTCCATCCCTCAACCCCAGCATTGAAAACTATGAACTATGTGATTGTACAGTCATGGAAAAAAATATTAGACCACCATTGTTTTCTTCAATTTCTTGTTCATTTTAATGCCTGCCACTAAAAGTATATTACCTGAAGAATTCAATGAACACGACAAAAAAATGCAGCTGATTCCATGATACTTTATGTCCTATTTGACATGCTTAAGCTTAATTGTATTCCCAGGGTATATAAGAGGCCATTTCATGTCATAAACAGCACTGCACATGCAAAGGCCTGGAGTGGTTTCCTGCTTACATTCAAGCCGTAGCATAACTCAGAAGTTGTCAGCTCTCACATAATGCCTAAAACAAAAGAATTATGTGAAGCCACAAAGGCAGCCATCTTGGCACTGCTGGAAATTGGCATGAGTGAGAGACAGGTAGCCAAAAAACTGAAGATCTCCAAGACAGCCGTAAAAAAAAAGCAAGCCGAACATAGTACTACTAAATTGCTAGCTGGTCAAGGCAGGAAACGTCTTTCTACCCCACGAAAGGACCCTGTACTCAGGAATTGTCGTCAGACCTCCAGGGACCAGGGAGTGGGCACTGTTGAGAAATGTGATTTGTTCAGCAAGGACAGTTCGAAACCGACCTCTTGAAGCCGGTCTGAAGTCACACAGGGCACGGAAGAAGCCCTTCATCAAAGAAAGGCAGAGGAAGGACCGGTTACTCTTACTCTAGGGATCACAATGATTGGACTGTTGATGATTGGGCTAAGGTTCTCTTCAGCGATGAATCCAATTTTGAGTTGATGCCCACTCCAGCAAACTTACTGGTTAGGAGGAAGCCTGGAGAAGCCTACAAACCAGACTGTCTTCCAATACAGAAAAACATGGGGATGGATCAGTGATGATCTGGGGTTGTTTCAGTATGGGTGGAATGGGGCAAATGCAGTTGTGTGAGGGGCGAATGAACCAGATCACGTACAGGGCTACTCTAGAAAACAGTCCTCTGCCATCAGCTGATAAACTCTTTCCTGCCTCGAATGACTGGATTTTCCAACAAGACAATACCCCTTGCCCCCTGGCAAGGTCAGTTAAAGCCTGGATGGAGAACCAGAACATTCAAACCATGCCTTGGCCTGCTCAATCACCAGATCTAAATCCAATTGAAAACCTGTGGAACATCATCAAACTCAAAATGGAGAACCACAAGCCAAAAAACAAAGCAAATTTGTTAGAATTTTTGCAACAGCAAATTTTTGCTGTGACAGCAGAACAATGTCAGAAGCTGGTGGAGAGCATGCCAAGACACATGGCTGCAGTCATCAAAAACAATGGTTATGCAATCAAGTACTAACTCCTGTGTGTATCATGTGACTAACAGACAGAAAAGAAAACATGCAATGCCTAAAAGCACTGTTTTTATCAGTACAATGCCATAGCTATTGATGCAAGAACTTAAGTGATTTTAGTTATTATCAAGAAAACCATGGAAAATGGCTAGATATAGCTATTAGCTCGATAGAGCTATTTTTGTTTTTATCATTATATTTGTCCAAACACATGTACCTTTAGTTGTAGCAGGCATTAAAATGAACAAGAAATTAAAGGAAACAAGGGTGGTCCAATATTTTTTTCCTTGACTGTATAAAGGATGTCGCTACATGGGCTTGGGAACACTTTTGAAAATTGTTGTCAGTAAACACAGTTTGTTGCTATGCCTACAAATTCAAGTTACGACACTTACATGCAAAGCAAAAGTCATATATCAACAACCCAGAAACAAGTCCATGTTTCAAGATATTTTTGGAAATCATAGACGTCCAGTCCAGTTCCAAAGAGGAAAGGCTGTGATGGCGCCGCTTTATAAAAATCTCCACCTCAGTTGTTAGTTTGATGCCGGATAGCGTGAAGCACAAAGTGTCGGAGTTCCTATGCAGTAATTTGAGAAAAAGTGAGCTGTTAATCTCACCCCTCGTACCGCTACATTCCCACACCGTCCTCAGTTGCGACCCAGACCTCAAACGGCATCCATTCATTTATCTCCGCCACTCCTGCCACATCTTCATATCTCCGTCCCTTTTGCCATAACCTCTCAGCAACCCTGCCCCTCTGGAGCAGATTGGAAGCCCTCAAAGACTGACCCAGACTGACTGTGACTAATACCACTCAGGTACCGAGTGTTTTTTTTTTTTTTTTATTACTCGGACTGAGGCTCTTATTGTTCTTTATGAATTTTTTGCTTTGTTCCTGAAGGGTTTCATCATTTTTTGTTGTAGGAAAAGACTCTTTGATCCACAAATACAGTGTTTGCATTAACAATAATATTTTGTGCTGTTGTGATTTTGTGTTGCTCAGTTTATTTTCATGAGTGAAGGTGTGCATGGTTAAATATATTGCCTTTGTGTGTCTTGATGTGGGGAAAAGAAATGTGTTGGGTTGTATAAAAAATAATAATAATAAGAGGTAAAGACTTAACTGACTGACTGAAATCAAACATCCCCCCCCCCCCCCCCCCCCCCCAAAAACAGCTGTGATATTTGTAGAAAATAAAATCTTTATTTTGGAAACCAAGGAACAAAGGAAAGCAAAAAGGCAGCTCTGTCAGAGACTGCACATGAAATGGAAGGATCACAGGAAACCAATTCTGCCGCTCCGGAGTTACGAATAACGTCTCATTCATTGCTTGACATGGAAATGGACGTCTCTGCTGTCAATGACCTTGTGGTTCCCATGAAACCTGCAAATGTGGAAAGCGTGGAAAACAGGGAAAAAACCTCAGCTTGTTGTTTCATCCTCAGCAGACAAATCCTTAAACCCTGAGATTCAACAGCAGCGAAACCCTTGCTAAGGTCCAAAGACACCACCAGCAGGAGTTAAAAGAAAATATGACCCAAATGACAAAACAAATTGCACCTCAAAGTGAACAAGTAACCAAAGCACTGACTGAACTATTTCATGAACAACAAAAAAGTATTTCTGAACACATGAATCAACAACTCGAATATATGAGAACACAGTTCAATACAGCACTTGGATGGAGGTTAAAACATCATCACACTCAGTTGCTCAAGGACCTTCATTCTGTTCTCACCCCCACATCTGAGGCCATAACTCACCTGCAGGAGGAGCTCTCCTCATGCAAAGACTCCATGAAAACACTGTCAGATGAGTTTAACATAGGAAAAGGCAGCACCTTTGGGCATGCTAGTATTCAAACAAATCTACACATAGAACCTCTACTCACCTCAAACCGCCATCAATTATACTCCACCGCACATCCTGATTTGCCAGAGGTCAACTTTGGGTCACGTGGAGGAACCACACTTCAAGGTGAATCAAGGACCATGTCCATGGGCACATGTCCTGTCAGGATAGTATTCCCCACTTTTGGAGGTCTAAATGATCCCTCAGATCCACTTCAGTACCTGGAAAGATGTGAGGATTTCCTAGCTCTTAATCCACTTACTGATGAGGAGCTTGCCACCCTAAGAAATGTACTGAGACTGGTGGGATGTGGCCCGTCATAAAATTCATACCTGGAAACAATTTCAGGAACACTTCTGTGCTGCATTTCTGTCCGAGGATTATGAGGATGAATTAGCAGAGAGAGTTCGAAACAGAGTTCAAACGGAGGGAGAAAGTTTGCGAGATTTGGCCTACATGTGCCAGGCCCTGTGCAAATGCTGGAAAGCAGACATTGAAGAAGATGAGATCATTAAACTGGTTTTAAAAAACATAAACCCTCAATTAGTCAGTCAGTTGAGGAGCAGCGGGGTCACCTCTGTTGATGCACTTGCCCGCCTGGGTCAGCAACTAGAGAAGGACAGAGAAAGTCAGTTGCACTATGTACGGAGGAAGACTTTAAAGAAACCCCCTAAGCGTGCTGCATCTGACCTCACTGTTCTAACCCCTACCAGGCAGAACCCTAGGCAACAAAACCAATCCAGCCCTAACAAAACCCGTCAAGTTTGATGTTGGTGCTGTAAAGGAAGCCATGCACCAGCATCTTGCCCCCAGTTACACTCAAACAGAGTTTCTTCTTCACCTGGGCCTCAGCAGCAGCACCCAGACAGACCAACTTACCACCAAGGAGATCATGCTACACTTGGCTCCCTTGTCCCTCAAAACCACTCTGGAGCAGAAATCTCTGTTTTTCCTTCCAACAAAACCTTCCCCTGCCAGGTGGAAATGGATAAGGACAGCAAGGAAAAAACTGCCTTCATCTGCCCCTTTGACCTCTATCAGTGAAGGTGATGCCATTTGGACTTAAGAACGCTCCAGCTACCTTCCAGCGGCTGATGGAGATTGTCTTATTTGCAATCTGCAATCCAGATGACATCTTTTCCAGGGACGTTCCTACTTATTTCAGCACGGCAATACAAAGCCACATTCTGCACGTGTTACAATAGCATGGCTTCGTAGAAAAGAGTTTAAGTATTAGACTGACCTGCCTGCAGTCCAGACATGTCTCCCATTGAAAATGTGTGGCATATTATGAAGTGCAAAATGCAACAATGGACATCAAGGACTGTTCAGCCACTGAAGTCGTATATTGAGGAATAATGGGAGAGAATTTCACTTTCAAAACTTCAACAATCAGTGTTCTCAGTTTTCAAAAGCTTCCTGAATGTTAAAAGAAAAGGTGATGGACCACAGCGGTAAACTGTTCCAATGTGTTGCAAGCATCAAATTCAGAATGTGTGTAAAAAACAATAAAGTTTATCAATTTGAATATTAAATATCTTGTCTTTATTACAGTGTTCATATTAAAAATAGCTCAAAAAGGATTTGCAAATTGTTGCAATCTGCTTTTATTTATGTTTTGCACAGATGACAAAGAAAGTTAATGCTTAGCTCGTGAACATATTGGAACTAGAGGTCTCCATAGGTTCAAAAATCTAGATGCCTAAAGCTAGGATTGCTAATTTGCTATTATCTGTGCTCCCCGGGATGAGTCTGTGGCCCTGGTGTTTTTTCTTTTTTTGCTGCTAGTTGCAATACACACACACACACACACACACACACACACACACACACACACACACACACACACACAGACCCCACTGACCACATAAAACGTGACTCTAAACCCATATGGGTAGAGGTTCAGGTAATGGGTTCCTCGGGTTCAGGTCGATCCATGAAAACCTTGTAATTGGAGCTAAAGAGACAGAAATTTCCCTCAGGAGTTGATGGAAACCACAACACCTAAACAGATTGACCAGAAACATCAGTCCACACAGGTCTGATGTTTTAGTCTGCTGCTAGTTTTTGTCTCTTCAGTGGATGTTTAAGTCACATGCTTCAAGTACATCATGTTTTATTCACTGTCTGATTCCATTGCTCTTTGTCACATTTTGCCTCAGCCCCGGGAAAAGAGCTTTCATTTCCACTCAGGTATTTTTAAACGCAAATTGAAAATGCACATAGAAATGAGTAAATGGAAAGGCAACTAATATTGTGTTTACAGCGTATTTGCATAGCCAAAAAATCTGTCTGATGCAGGTTTAAGTTCTAGCACATTTGCATTATTTCACACTCACAGCTGGCAAGCAGGTAACTAGCTTTTGAGCAAGCTTTCACGAGTTTGAAGTAAAACAAGTAAGTATGTCACACCACTTAAAAACGCTTTGAAATTCCTCAACCTGGGGCTGGTAGTCACGCTCCAGTCACAACTTCATGAGTGCCTAGTGACTCTGGCTCTGTGCTCACCAACTGTTAGACAGCTAGAAATAATTTTAATGAAGCAGAACAAGCTGACAGAGAGAGAGAGAGAGAGAGAGAGAGAGAGAGAGAGAGAGAGAGAGAGAGAGAGAGAGAGAGAGAGAGAGAGAGAAATGGTTATTGACTTCTCCTCACCACTCTGCCTTTTCTGTCTGTCACTGGTCAATGTTTACAATGTCAAACATGTTAATGCAGGCAGATAGGACAAGGAAAGAAAGAAAAATATAAAGACATAGGGACAGATAATGGTGTCCAGTGATGTTACTGACATGATTTACCAATGATTACCATTTAGTGGTTCACTGTTTGTCTGTGTGTGGTGGTCACAGGAGGGCTTGTCTTCAAGGTGAGTTTGAAGGTATGTTTCCTGACGGAGATGAATGCTTAAACTGACAATCCAGTCCTTTGCATATCACACTGGTTTGTTGGTGGGTGTCAGTCATCTCAAAGACAAATTGCCACCACCCCACCATTATGTAGGATTGGTACATTTCGCTGACAATATTACTATATGTTGCCCAGTGTGTAGGATTGAGTGGCCTCTAGCCGTGAGGTTGCAGTTCGCTGTAGAAACATGGTGGTTCAACATGGCAGACTCTGTGGAAGAGGACCTGTACTCTCTGTAGATATAAAGAGCTCTACCTAAGGTAATAAAAATGCAACAATTTTTAATTTCACCTGAATATACACAAAAGAAACCATACTCACAAATATCATATTCCATTTCTGCCAATAGACCTACCTAATTCTTACACACTCTACTTTTAAGTAAAGTAAGTAGTACTGGATACTTGTGCAGCAACCGCAAAGTGTCTTTCCAAACACAGTGTCCTTGGATGAATCCACTGACCTGGTTATCAACAGTTTTCATTGAAAAGTACTTTCTGTATAAGTATGATTGCTACTCGTCTCAATGGATTTTGGCAAATAAGCAAGCCAAAACTCTTACTGATGGCTGATGGTTATGTGGCTCCTGAAAATGGGCTGACCACCTCAGGCACTTTTCCATGTCTTAACTGCATGAAATGTAATACTGTAATTCAGAGACATGTTTTTGATTGAGATCTTTGTGTCCATAAACAAACACATCATTTGTGATAAGCTGTGACCAGCATGATACTAAATTAAACTCTCTTGGGAACAGAGCCCAGGATATGATGAATGGCAAATCAGTGTTTTTCCAGCTGAGCCAGACTTGTGTGCAGTCAAGCTTTTCCATGGTGCAGATGATCAATAGTGACTTCTTTTAAGTGATGGTTGCAGCTAATAAACCCTCTCAGACACGTAGGAGACCGTTATGCCGGGGTAATCGTTGTAAATACACATGCCAAGGCCAATCAGGCTATTCCACATGAAAAGGAAACTGCAGAGTTCAAGTCAGTTTTGAAAATCTCAGTTTCTTGTCAGCTACTGTTGTTCCATCCTCAGGAAGGTACTTTGTGTCCACTCATTGTGTAGTGTCCTGTGGGAATTATGTAAGACGTGGGCTCTCTGAAACACATGAATAGCCAGATTGCTTAGAGAAGAGTCCTTCCCCTCTTGCTGTCATACATTTGGCTCTCAGTTGGCTGGGTGGCTTCCCATTGTGGAAGTGAGTGTTTGTGTGTGTGCAGATGTACATACAGTATGCATATATTAACCAAACTGCCCATTTTGTAACCTGCTTCTCCTGCTTGCAGCTCCCTGTATTGCAGTCTCATGAAATCGAACAGTGCTGGCATTTTGCTGGACCCAAGAGACCCATCTCCATGCACTGTACGGTTATGTGTGTGCGCATCAGCTCTGTTTGGATCATTAATAAGCTGCCAAGCCGAGCAGAGAACATTGTGTGTGTGAGATCTGGCCACCAAATGTATTTTTTTCTTTATAAGATCACAGATCAAATATGCTTTAAGTGACAAAGGCCATTGTGTAATGAAAAATATAGTTAGATTCAAAATGATGTAGACAGTGTAGTTTATAAAGATCTATTGTATAGAATTAAAGCCACAATGTCTTATTTATTGACAGTTTATCATTTAAAAGTAAATGGTGATTGCATTTACGGAAAGGCTATAGAATCATGAATAATCTGTGCTAAGATTGGTTCTGTCTGCAACAAGGTATGTTCTCCCAGGATATGAAGGCTGGCTGGCGATCCAGTCCAGCTGGCGCCACATCTATTTGCTTTCATGTCACAATTATAATTAAATGAATGAAAGAACTCAGACTCTTGTTTCCTAATGTTTTCTTCTACTCCCCCTCCACTCTGACACCAACCCCCTGCTGTATGTTTGTGTGACGCAATACTCTCTTACTATAAAAATATAAAATTAGGACATTTTTACTTTACCTCTTCAGCATACATGCTTCTTTCTTCTCTCCTATTTCCAAAGTGGTGTTGATCGTTATCTTCATGGAAATTTGGAAACAAATGCAGTGTGTCCTGTGTGGTTGGTAGCTGCTGAGTTCTGAGAAAAGCGGAATGTGATCAGATGTCTTGGCAATAGTGGTGCCAACCGTAATACCACTTGAAAATGTTAGGAGAGCTTGAAAATTTGTCTGTTTCCGCTTAAATTTTGCTGACCCTCCCTCAAAATATTGACAAAGATTAAGATGACAAGACATGGACTCTACAGCCATGGTAGCAATTCTGTCAAGCTGTACACAGTGGTGTTTATGTTCACGCTGACAATGCTAACATGCTGATATTAGGCAGGTATAATGATTTCTTTATTCACCATCTTTGTTTAGCATTTTGGCAAGCTAACGTTTGCTAATTAGCACAAAACACAAAGTACAGCCGAGGCTGAATGAGATTCCCACTGTCCCTACATCCAGTAGATGTTTAACTATTTCACAAGATAAGCTAAAACTTTAACTCTTGCAAAGTAGAGCTGAGGCTGACGGGAGTGTCATTAGTTTTGCAGGAAGGCTATTGAGTCATTAACCAACTCGACGAATTGTAATTTTGACCTAATGATGGCAGTTAAGGTCAATCACAAACTCAGAATTTATGCTTTGGGGACCATGAATGTGCTAAATTGTAGTTGTGGAGACACTTTAATCTGGACCAAAGCAGCGAACCAACAAAAAGAATGGCCACCCATAGATCCATACTGCTAGTGCGGCTAAGACATACAGTATGTACTCAAACATATTTGATGGACCACAACCCTGCAATTTTGAGCACGCTGGGTGTCCAAGAAACTATAGGAGTGGGGAAAAGACCACTGACTGCACAGAGCAAAGTAGCAGGATCCGCCTAATTAAAAAACAAACAAATCCCCACAGCTTTTGAAGGTTTTTAAATGATTTTTCTTTTTTCTTTTTTTTTACATAAATCCCAAACTGTAAAGAAACTTAGAAATTCAACCTGCTTGTCACTTTCAAATACTGATAGTAGGCACACAAACTCGGACTTAGCAGATGTTGCCACATACTAGTTACATGTGTTCGCTTTTATTCTTTCATCATTATTTTACTCTCTCTCTCTCTCTCTCTCTCTCAAACACACACGCACACACACACACACATGCATTCATTCACACACACACACACACACACACACACACACACACACACACACACACACACACACACACACACACACACGCACACACACTGGGCTGAAGTGAACTTGGCTGAGTGTTGTAAGCAGTTGCATAACAGTTATCATCTGATCCCACATGTCAAATCAGCACATGGGCTGTTGTAGTCTGCTGCAGGGTAACTTTCTTCTGACCTTCAGATTTGTGTACAGTATCTGTTTCTCCTGCTCCCTCAAACATATTGACACACAGTGTGAAGAATACACACAGCTGGTGGTCACTTAGCAACTTTTTAGGAACTGAAAAAAAAAAACTCCGCCACCTTTTTTCTATTCCCACAATAAATATTTAGAAATAATTAAAGAAATACATCTTGTGTTTTAAAAATATTATACTCATAGAAATAGATTCCCAAGCAAACCTTTGATAAACAAGCAAGGCCCGTCTAGGGATTCAGAGAACAGGATGACAGTTTATTATTGCACAATCGCTAAACTCGGTCTCACTTGGTGACAAATATCAGATGTTAAAGCTGCATTAATGAATTTCTGACCACTGGGGGGCAGAGTATCACATAATCAAGCTGACAGATACAAAGCCATATCATATCCTCAGCTCACACAGTTATTTTGGTTGATGTGTTAGCAAACTACTGCCTGCCTGCCCATCCTGCAGACACAGAGGAACATTATCATCCTGTAGTTTGGGCTCCATGACTGAGACTGAGTCTTCAGCTGCGAGATGCTTCATGTTCACCTGCCATTTTGTCTGCTTGTTGTTTGGGCAGGTTTTGTATGTTAACAACAGGTGCATCAAATTGTCGAAATGTGCATCAATATAGCGTTAATGTAACCAGAACACACAATGTCATAAATCTACCTCTGGAAATATCACAGCCTACAGGGGCTGTCGCTCTGTTTATCTGTGGTTTAAGGATTAAGACAGCTTTAAAACCTATTAGCTGACTAGAATCTGCCACGGCCGAGAGCTCAGAGCACTGGGAGATTGCTGTTATTTAACCCGACGGCAACAGAGGCTGGTTTGACGCAGGAATAACAATACCTAGGAGTTGTATAATGGCACTGACAAGGACTTTGACTCCAGGGATGATGAAGACATGCCAGGTTGGGACAGGAGAGCCATGAACCAGGAGAGCAGCTAGAAGAAGGTCGGTTATCACCAGTGTGGGAAAGTGATGTGTAGAGCTGGAGTATTTTCACATCTAACCGGGGAATCACACCAGAGTTTGTGATTGTTGTAAAAGTGGAAAGTCAGTTTTGGTGTGTTACCAGATTGAATTTCAGTTTAGTTTTTTTTTATTTTTTTATCATGTATGTCTGTATAACAACACTTTAACAAGTGGCAAACTAATTTAAGTATGTGATTACAGCTCACTTCTTCCTCAAATCATTTTTGATTCCAGAAGGTTACTGACTATCTGACAATCATAACAGCCAAATAATGCACCACAAGTACAGTGCCTTCAAGGAGGTCATGGAAACCAATAACTAATTGTCAGACCACTTTCCACTGCAGTCATCTTAATTTAGGCTAATACTGTATACTTCACACATTATTGGTGCTGCAGCAGATTGTAATGCAGGGGCATGTACTATGATAGGAAGAACATTTCAACTGAACTATTTAGAGCAATATAACTAAACTTTCACAAGTATAAGTAAATGGCAAATGGACTGCATTTACAGAGCGCTCTGCTGACCACTCAAAGCTTTTTAGAACACATGCCACATTCACACTCCGACAGCGTCTCGCACAAGGACAGTTTGACATGTAGACTGGAGGAGCTGAGGTCGAACCACTGACCTTCTGATTAGTCAGCAACCACTCTACAGCCAGTACGCATATTCTGTCAGAGGTTTCAGATGGGTAAAAACTGGTCATGGGTCCTACTGTGCTGACGCTTTGGAGCGTGTGTCGAGAAACGGATACGATGCTTGCTTTCGAGCAACGTCACTAATCGTTCGAAGCCTCGTTGGTTCAGGAAGTGGTTCGAGTATTGGCGCAATTTGTGAACACACACACACACACACACACACACACACACACACACACACACACACACACACACACACACACACACACGCACACACACACACACACCGCAACAGATATGCTCACACTTTGTGGGTTTGTGTTGGCAATTTGTTGGATTGTGAGTGACATACAGTAGAGGTGCATTTTGTTGTACCGGTGCTTATTTTGATGGAGCCTGTGTGACAGAGAAAGTTTTCTCCTGTGTGGGAACACTTTGATCTGATCTCTCCCAATAAGGTAAGTGCACATTCAGTAACATTATTACATGTGTTTTATGTTTGTTATGCAATGTACTATATTTTTCACTGTCTTTTCTTTTAATCCAAGGTGAAGTGTTTGTTGTGTGCCAGAGAACTGGGGTACAACAACAACACCTCATCTATGCTGAGGCATTTGCGTGCTTTGCATGAAAATGATGAGGGGAATGTGGCTGGACCCAGCTCAAGTGAGTAATTCTAAAATATCCACTGTAGGAACATATTTTTCCATTCTTCACATATTTCCTAGTCAGCTATAATAATGAAATTGACAGAAGTAATACTATATTTAAAAAACTTGTCTTTTTTTCTCCTAGTGACCAAAAAGAGGGAGCTGGATGAGGCCTTGGTGTCAATGATTGTCAAAGACACCCAGCCTTTCAGCATAGTGGAGGATGCAGGATTTAGGGAGTTTGTGGCAAAACTGGATCCGACCTACATCCACCCAACAAGAAAGGTGTGTTTGGTGACATGGATGAAGCATGAGAGTACTATTGAATTTAACAAGTTGGTTATTATATTCTTCTATTAACCTATATTTCCTTCCTTTCCTTTAGGCTGTAAAGGCAATGGTTGAGGAAAAGTACCAGAGAGAGAAAGAGAAAGCCGTAAACGTAAACATTGCATGACCTGTACTTTTTGTGTTTTACAGACTAAACTCGCCCCACAACGAAACAGTGACATCATATTTGATTGTCACTTTAACTGCGAGTCCAGACATGGATGGTGTGGACAGAGGAGTCCTTTCATGTTAGTTTTTTTTTATTTATTTAACCCCTTTCTGTTGTTTCTTGTTGTTGTTGTTTTTACTTTCCTGAAGCCTGTTTTAATTATTTCAAACCAATACATATTTTCTTCCAGCGGCCTGTAAGACATATTATGAGACGGTGCGGAGGAGCTTCATGTATGCCCATCCAGCTCTTTCAGGTCAGGCAGCAGCTGAAGATTTCAGCTTGCAGCAGACAAAGAAGGAAGCGGGTAAGAGTTACATGAATGCTGCTTTATTTTCACAACAATGTATAAATGGGCTGAATTTAATTTATTAGCTGCATTGTTTTTGAGAAACATTGTCACATATGTTATCACGTGTTATTGTTTCTTTGCAGTACTTATATTATATTAATACCTGTATTTACAGCTTCTGGAGGCAAGAAGGAGTGTCCTAGCCACCCAGCAGGAAATAGATTTTTGGCAGGGGGTCACTGCTGACATGATGTCTCATGAGGAGGATGACACTGTGGCTCTCCCGACTGTGCCAGAGTGACCCAAAATATGTGGCGACACACCGCAAGAGGCTTTGCATTGAGTCCCCATCAAAGCAACCGGCACCAATTGTGTATGACCCAGAGGCAGCAAAAAGGCATTTTCAGAGGCCTTAGGCATGCACCGTAGAACAGCAGCATGGCCCAACCCAGAGACTGTGTGAACCCCCACATTTCTTTTTTTTTTTCCTTCCCTTGTTAATGTGTGTGGCACAATTTCATTGAAGACTTTTTTCAAAATGTTTCTGTCAACTGTGTTCTTTGTGTTCTACTGTGTGGTAGTGTAGAAGGCGGATCGCCAAATAAATCAATGAATCATCAATCAAATAGAATATATATATCATCTACATTTTATATATACATAAATATAACAATATAATAATTATTTTTAAAATATGAATTTATTATACAGTACTTAATTTAATATGTATTTATTATTATTATTATTATTATTATTTTTATTATTATTATTATTATTATTATTATTATTATTATTATTATTATTATTATTATTTGTGGCACACAGATGACCAATAGCAGCAGAGTTGTCATCCAATCACATGATCGCTCACTCATGTGATTGGAGTTGCTATCCAATCACATGATGGTTTCCTTTTAAAATACCTGTGGATCAATGATCAGTCATCCAATGGATGTTTGTGAAGTCAGCAGGCCAGCCTGAGTAGATCAACGTCAGTAGCATTCATGTGCTAATTAGAGCTATTTGCACCTTCGCGAAGGCGCGCCCCGCCGACAGATGGTTCGTTTCCAACGATATTCGGAGCCTGCGAAGTTCCCCGTAAACTTGCCGTAAATCGCCGAAAATCAACGAACTTCGCGGGAATTTACGGGTCGAAAATGTGGTTTTTCATGCAGTGAAAGCTGTGGTCCAAAATGTAGCAGCAGTCAGTTTAACAGCAGATATGTGGACATCCATTAGCATGGATGCCTACCTGGCTGTGACCTGCCATTACATAGATGGAAACACTTGTCTGTGAAATTTCCACAGGCACACACAGCAGACAATTTAGCTGCTGTGATGAAATCTGTCATGGAGGAATGAGGAATAACATCTAAAATAACGTGCCTAGAAACTGATGGCGCATCAAATATGATTGCCTGTGGTAGGGACCTGCAGCTCTGCCATGCCATCTGCATTGCCCACATACTCAAAATCAATATAAAAAAGGCTCTTGATCTGACCCCAGTCCTGTCCTCAAGGCAAGAAGAAGGCAAGAATGCTGGTGGGATATTTCTGAAGCAGCACAACTGCAAAAGTTAGTTCACTAATGTTCTTTTCACATATGTTAATGTATTATTTGTTTTATATTTGTGCATGTCATAATAACATGATTTGCTTTTTTGTCTTTAGGAGAAACTTGCTGTTGTTCAGGAGCAGATGGGGAGACCCAAATTGAAACTGTTTCAGGAGGTTGAAACCAGGTGGAACTGCACATTTCACATGCTCCAGCGACTGGGGAGGGAGGGATAGGGAGCCTGTGGCAGCAGCTTTGGCAAGTTAACAAACTGACATCCCTGGGCTAACATCCGATGAATACAATAATGTTAGTGCATGCCTGTCCATTCTCTCACCCTTCAATGAAGCCACTGTAGAGTTGTCTGAAGAAAAAAGGGTGTCTCGCTCAAAAGTTACACCACATTTAAAAATGTTAGGGCAGATGCTCCAGAAGGAAACAAAAAATTCTACAATTCCACCGGCAAGGGAACT
Organism: Chaetodon trifascialis; assembly: GCF_039877785.1. NCBI lineage: Eukaryota > Metazoa > Chordata > Actinopteri > Chaetodontiformes > Chaetodontidae > Chaetodon > Chaetodon trifascialis. The sequence continues at coordinate 23,328,177 of NC_092063.1, forward strand.
GGGTGAGCACCTCATCAGGCTCCTGAGGGAAAAGCTACAAAATCTTCAAAGTATGAGCATCATGTCGCTGGCCACCTTGCTGGATCCTCGTTTTAAACAAATAGGTTTCTTTAGCCCAACAAAGGCCAATGACACTGTCAAAAGACTAACATCGGAATGTACCATCATTTTAAGTTCTGCATTAAGTTTTGCATTGGTTTAAGGTCACAAATGGATTAATTATGACTCTCATTTACACAATCTGTTTATGCTTCTCAGGAAACAAACCTTGGCGTTATTTAGATGACACAGTGAAGGAGACTCGGAGAAACCACAACATGACTGCTGATGCCACTGTAGAAGTCCAGAGATATTTGGCGGAACCAAACATTCCCAAGACGGAGGACCCCCTTCAGTATTGGGAGAGGCAACAAACCATTTATCCCAATTTGCATAAACTTGCTGTGGAGTTCTTGTGCACCCCTGCCTTATCTGTGCCCTGTGAAAGAGTTTTCTCCAAAGCAGGAGAAGTTGTTTGTAAAAGGAGGAAGCGTCTGAACCCCAGCACAGTGGAACAGATTTTGTTTCTAAAGAAAAATGAATAATGTCTTTAAGGTGCACAAACCCAAGGAACATAGGTCAGCAGAAAAGAACGAACACCCAAATGACAAAAAAAAAACTGCATTTCAGAATCTTTCACTGATAAGCTCTGTTCCACCTCCTATTCTCGCCTTGGAGCCAGTGCGAATGGAGGTGAAAGATTACATCAGCAAGGCTGTGTCTGATGCTCATTTACAAGATGGAGAAAAGACACAATTACGACAGCTCCTGGAGTCTAATCCACAGGTCTGTACCGATCAGCCTGGTAAAACTGATGTTTTGCAACACACCATCTACACCACTAACTGTGTACCAATCAAACAAAGACGTTACAGAATATCTTCTGCTAAGCAAGCCATTGTGGAAGAACAGTTAAGAGAGATGGTTACTGCTGGAGTTGGGGAACCTTCCCATTCTGGGTGGTCATCTCCTGTAGTATTACTGCAAAAGAAAGATGGTGGGCACAGATTATGTGTGGACTTTCGGAAAGTCAATGCTGTCACTGAAACAGACGCCTATCCTCTCCCGAACATCAATGAAATTCTTGAGTCACTTTCTGGAGCCTCCCTTTTCTCCACAATAGATTTAAACAGTGGATACTGCCAGGTCCCCATGGATCCTGACAGAAAAGAAAAAACTGCCTTTGTCACTCACTCAGGATTATATCATTTCAATGTCATGCCCTTTGGTCTCAAGAATGCACCTGCCACCTTCCAAAGGCTAATGGAGAAAGTCCTGGATGGCCTGCGTAGAGAAATCTGCTTAGTTTATGTGTATTGTTGTGTATTCATCATCTGTAACTCAACATTTTGAGCATCTGCAGACTGTAATGGATCGACTCCACAAAGCCAATCTGACCATCAATCTAAAGAAGTCTAGATTTTGCCTGTTGTGACACATTGTGTCTGGAAATGGAGTCAGTGCTGATCCTGACAAAGTTGAGGCAATTCAGTCCTATCTGGTACCGTCAAATCTCAAAGAAGTCCAGAGGTTCTTGGCACTTGCTGGATGGCATCATAAGTTTGTACCAGACTTCTCAAAAATTGCTCACCCCTTAAATGACCTAAAGAAAAAAGGATGACCTTTCATCTGGAGTCAAAATTGCCAGGATGCCTTTGATCAAGTCCAGTTTGATCCCGCCACCTGTTTTGGGTCACCCAAATCCAGACTTTCCATTCTTAGTCTACACTGATGCCAGTGATACAGGTCTTGGAGCTGTGTTGACCCAGAGAGAAGACGACGGAACTGAAGTGGTCCTCGCTTACAGCAGTCAAACCTTAAACCGAGCTGAGAGGAATTACTCTGTAACAGAAAAAGAGTGCCTTGCAATCATTTGGGCTCTAGAAAGATGGCAGCACTATGTTGAAACAAAACTCTTCACTGTCATTACAGATCACTCTGCCTTGAAATGGGTCCTCTCCTCAACAAAAACCATAAGTCGACTGGTCAGATGGGCACTAAGGTTGCAACGATTTGACTTCATTGTGGAATACAGAAAGGGAAAACTGAACAGTGCTCCTGATGCTCTTTCAAGGATTTCCCCCTAACATCGGATGCTTTCTGTACTATAATAAGACAGATGAAAATCTTTGCATATCTCTTGAAAAAGTTTGGGAAGAACAACATAACGATCCTGATGTGGAGAAAATCCTAAAGCAGCTAGCTGAAGGGAACAAAAAAGGTGGAAGAGGAGTTTGTTGTCTTGAAAGATAAAATATATCACAAGAGACAAATGTCAGAAAACCAGTTTCACTACAGGCTCTACATGTCCCATAATTTGGTTCAAGAGATACACCAGAACTATCATGAAAACACTTTAAGTGGTCATGCTGGTATCTTCAAAACCTATAAAAGTAGCATATTGGCCTGGGATACGGACAGATGTAAAAACCTTCATCAAACACTGTGTAGTTTGTGAAAGTCTGAAAGCAGATAATCGGAAACCTGCCGGAAAGATTCAACAAACCATTGTCACAGGCCCTAGTGAGATGTTAGGCATTGACCTTATGGGACCCCTATCAAAAAGTCCACAAAGACATAAATACTTGTTGGTAGTGGTGGATTACTTAACTCACTGGGTTGAGTTTTCTCCCTTGTGAACTGCTACGGTTGTACGATTTCTGAAGAATGAAATCTTTACAAGATGGGGTGTACCTGATTACATCTTGTCTGATCAAAGCCGTCAGTTTGTGTCTAATGTATTCCATGAACTCTGAACAATGGACTGTGACTCCCAAGCTCACCACTGCATATCATCCTCAAACTAATATGGCTGAAAGAGTGAATCGTACTTTGAAGGGTAAGATAGCCTCTTATGTGGATGACAATCATGCGAAATGAAATGACAATCATGCGAAATGAAATGGGATCAATACCTTCCAGAGTTCAGATTTGCCATTAACTCTGCTGTTCAAGAAACTACAGGGGTAACCCCTGCAGAACTGCAAATTGGCAGGAAGCTTAACAGTCCCATGGATAAAGTTCTGAAAGGAAAGATTTATCCCCCTAATGCACCTGCATATGATGTTCTCCATCAACTAACTCAACTCAAAGCAGATGTTGAAAAAAAAAAGAAAAAAAAGCCAATTGAGGTATTACAACAAAAATCACAGTACTGTTGGTTTCAAACCCAAACAAAGAGTATGGGTTAGAAGTTTCCCTCAGTCAAACGCCCAGAAGTAGTTCACAGCTAAGCCAGCTAGGAAGTGGAAAGGTCCCTACCGAGTAGTTCAGCAACTTGAACCCCTAAACTACTGTGCAGTTTTGGAGGATATGGGTCAGGATGTAAGGACTGTGCATGTCTGCAACCTTAAACCTTTCTACCCTAGTGCTGAGGACCTGGAGTACCTGGAAAGGAAGAAAGTACTAGACATCTTACAGGAAAGTTCAGAGGAGGAAGATTTCATTGGCTTCTTGGACTAAGAAGTCGGAGGAAAAGGAATCTGTGTGACCACTTGGCGTGGTCTTGTCAAAGGAGGGAAGAATGTTGCAGGAAGGGGAAAAGGAAATGACTAAACAGCCTTTTCCACCCGAGCTGGAATAGGAAGGAGGAGGAGATGATAAATCAGTCACACCTGAGAGCTCAACAGAGGAGGGAAATCAAACAAAGGAGGCTTGAAGGAGGACTAAAATGTAGTGAGAAGTGAGAAAGAAAAAAAAGGAGATAAGTCAAATTTTGATTCAGTTACCAGCTTTCTTAAAAGAAAACAATGAATCAAACCGAGTGTTAAGGACGGGCTGGAAGTGTACGTTAAACTGGACACTGGAGGAAGAAGCTGATCCCTAGAGCAGGTGGAAAAGAAGCTGATTCTACAATCCTTGACCTGTTTGGATTCAGTGGCGAATATCTTGGTCCGAGTTGGGAGGGGAAGTCCCCTTTTTCCTGAAACTCTCCTGGCTTCCCCTGACATCTGACCTCAAGCTACGCTCAATTTGCATTCATCATTAATTGATGTGAACTGTTGATTTTTGGTGATTGCTCTTGGAATATTTCATCTGAATTTGGTTTTTGTTTTATGAATGGATATTTATTAACTGAGAGACATTTGAGTTTGATTATTGACCTGATATGTTGATTAATTTTTGATTGAATATAAGAAAACTGACTAACTGCATTTATTGGTTATGTTTTATTGTGTGCTTTTGTAGCTGAGACGCCAGCTGCCAGGTTATTTCAGTAGTATGTATTTTAAAATATTGGCAGGTTGATTTTTTTTTTTTCTTTTTAGTATTCTCCTGTCTGACGCCCAACATTATTTCTTATTTTGAGAAACTTCTATGCTACAGTCTTTCAAGAACTTCAAACACGGGAGCAAGAGCAAACATGAGGAACGGACTAAATTAAAGCTGAGCTTAACAAATGTTGATATTAGTGTCAACATGCATACTTGTACGTTAAGTTACCAGTATGGTATTAGACTGTGATTTGAATCTGCTGTTCACACATGTTCAGACTGGCAATACTAAGCAACCAGTGTTAAAGTATGTAAAGTATGCCTTGGTATTTGGTATCCAGTAACATAAGTAACCTGGATTTTTTTCATCTTTCAGAAAGTCTGAGACCCAGGGACATGAACAGGAAAAGAACCCTCAGTGCTAAACCTGAGATGAGCGGCCCACAGAGTGCAGTTCAGATGCAGATGTGTTGAATTAAATCATCCTGTTTCATCCCAGAATGCCTCAGAATCCCACCCTGGCTCATAAATCAGCATGATCTATATCCAAAACAGACATCACACAGACAGACACGGCTTGTCTCTCTGTTAGCTCTTTCTTACCTCTCTGCTTTTTCACACAATGACTCAGCAAACACGCTTAGAACCAGAAAACATCAAAAGCCTGTCTTTAAAATGTTGTGAATAAGGGGGAGTAAGTGGTGAGGAGAAAAAGAAAGAGTCTGGATGAAGGCAGACCAGAGAATGGGGGTATAATTTCCATGCAAATTTGCCATGTGGTACAAATCTTACTCTGACATTTCTCCTGTTTCCCAGCTGTATGTTGCTTATGCAACTTTACGGGAACCAACTTCTTTGTCTCTCTCTAAGCTGCATACGAACAAGTACAAAGACAATATATTCCAATGAGTCACTTAACGTTACTTTTCTTTATGGTATTTTCAGAAGTTATACCAGAGAACATCATGAAAAAAAGAGCAGTAATAGCTGAAAGCTGCAATCTTTTTGTCATCACTGACAGTTGTAGAGTTGCACAGAAGTAATTTCAGTTTCCAGAAAATGCAACACATGACATTACGGGACCATTAGCAGAAAGTGGTTTGCGTTATGGAAACAATTTATGTTTTCCATTTGGATTTCAGAGGGCACTCAAAAATGCAAATTGAACACTATATATATATATATATATATATATATATATATATATATATATATATATATATATATATATATATATATATATATATATATATATATATATATATATATATATATATATATATATATATATATATATATATATATATATATATATATATATATATATATATATATATATATATACATCCAGCAGATCCAGAGCAACATTTGTTTTCATTTGCTTCAGGACACTTGATGAATGTCCAACATTCAGTCTCTTTTACTGTAGCTCTGTTTTGGTGACCACCAGCTCCTGAGGGAAGTATTAATCTCTTTAACTTCTAAATGCTCCACTATTTTCAGCAGCTACCATTCTCACATATAACAATCAGTGACCATCGATAAAGAGTCAAAATGCATCCGCTCTCTTCTGTGCGACTGTAAATCTACACTGTCACTTTGTCGCAGTGCTGCTGTGGCTTAGTTGTTTAACTGTCTGTCTAGTAAACAAGAGGCCATGGGTTTAAATCCTCATGGTTTCTACTGATTTGTTAATTAGATAGTTTACTGTCTACTGTGAAATCCTGACTTTGTTTGTTGCATTTCACTTCCAATGGGAGTTGCTCCTTTGTAATAGGTAGAGTATATTTCATATATTACAGCAAGTCTATGGAACTTTTGAAACAAGACATAGTGCGTTCATTTTCTTACGAATGAAGCTGTGGCTCAGCTCAATATATTTACATTTTTTTGCAGCTTTAGCTTTACTTGGTCTGGTATGACAAGTAGCTTGTGGTGGATGATGTTAGCAAACTTTACATATATTACTGAGTCAGTTCCCTGACTTTGTCACTTCTCTTCACTTGTGCCATTGTTGTGCTACAATAAAGCACTTACCATTATCCACAAATTATCCCTTGAGGCAATGGTGGTCACTGTTCAGCTAAAGTTAGTCTCATTTTACTGAGCTAATTTTTTGGTGGTCTGGAGTGCTTGTTGTGGTTTGTTGTGTGAAGCATTTGCCTGTCATGTCATCCTTTGAAAGCAATGTTGTTGTGGTCCTGATTTTGTGTTTTCTGTTTTGTTTTGTTTTGCTTCCACTGACCTTCTCTCTCCCTCTCTGGTAGTGCAAGTGACGAGGGGCGGAGCGATCTCCTGGAGCGCTGCTCTCCCGGCACACCTGCAGCTCGTTCTGCCTAATTCACCTGGCTTCTTAAGCCGCCCTCTGGTAATCTCCAGTGCCGGAGAATTCTCTCAGATCTCCGCACGCGGAGCGCCTCCCGAGTTCTTCTGCCTCTTGTCACGAGTTGTTCGCTTTCCAGTTCTCGAGTTCCAGTTTGATTAAGTATTATTTTGGTGTACTTTGTATCTCGGCTTTTTCCCATTATTGGTGATTTTGTGTTGGAGTTTTAGCTGTTACTTTTCTAGTGAAAATCTCAGTTGTTACTTTGTTTTTGCATCGTTCTGCTGAACTGATTTTTTGTTGTTACTTTGTGAATAAACTATTTCTTTTTGACACTCTGCTCCTGGGTCCTGCTTCTCCATTGTCTGGCCGTAACAAATGTGGAAAAAAAAAAAAGAGGCAGTGGTTACTTGAGAGATGAAAGCTGAGAATGACTGTTGGCCTTTTGAATAGTAATAGAAAAACAACAGAAAACATATCTGGTTTTGGGAATTTTTTTTATTGTAAATGTGTTTCACGTAAGAACAAAAGCAAAAATATAAGATCTGAAGCAACTCTTTCTTCGTAATGTGTTTACAGAGCACATAACATACTCATCACGTTTCATAATACATTATGCCATTATGCAATAAGCACCTGACAAAGTGGGTTGTTACGAAATGTTACGAAATGCATGAGGAAAATGTATCACAAATTCTGAGCCGTGGATGTATTATGAAACTTTTCATGAGCCTTATAATAATGTGCTGTGTAAAAACCTGACAAAAAAGGCAAGCTACCACATTTTTCACTATAAATTTGAATTATCGCGCTATGTACACTTTCTTTACAGAGTTTAAAAAATCTTTCACAATCACAAGAAATCACTAGAAGAATTTTTCAGTTCTCCATTCAGATGCATATACAGTATTTACATACATTCGTGGGCTCATATATGACACCCATTCAGAAAAGGGTTTCCTCTGATTGTATGGAAGGAATGGCTGACATAGATAACACACTTCCTCCATACAGTGTCTCATTCAGGTGCTGTGTACCGAACTCTCAAAAGGGTGGTCAATCATCGTAGGTTTCAGCAAATCAAACATTTTAAAAACAACTCAACTCACACAAACATTCCTTTCTTCAAACTATTTCAGTACTGAATGTTGTCAACTGATCCTCATCTTTATGGCACAGGAAACCATCTCTGGACTCGATGCAGTTGGCATTTTGTGTCTCTCCCATGACTCATTTGGCTTAATTCAACTGAGATGCAGAATGACACACACGAAAGCAAGCTATACAGACATGTGTAATACGACAAAAAAAGCAAAACAGTCACTGTTCCCTTACAGTACAAGACAAAGGCATCTCAATCTATGGCGAGATTTGATATGTTTAAGGTCAGGGACAGATAATAGTGTTTTATAAATGATCAATGAATATGCTGTAACAAGTTACATTAGGGGAAAACCAAAGTACATGACAAGGATTCAAAAATTTCCCTATGAATTAAAAAAAAAAAAAAAAAAAAAAATCCAGTTCAATTTGATTTGCAAATCATTTAATTTTTCATTTTCTGTAATTCATTTTTGGAAGGAAGAGGCTTCACTGGCAGCTAACAGAGCCATATTTTAACAGATGACTACCTTTAAGAAAGGTACAAAGTATTTACATTAAAGCGAATCCACGTAACTTTTGCAAAAGACTGTGACTCTTCTTTACTTGCGCTACTGTCATGCTACGTTTTACCATTCACCACTATTCTGTCCAATGGCAAAAGCTACATAGGCTCGCTTTAATGCATTTATTTTGGTGGTCTGGGCTCAATTCTTTGTTTGATTTTGCTGCATAGTTCCAGTCTTAAAAAAAAAGAAAACAAAGAAACACATTTCATACGTAAATCTTTTTCACTTCATTTGAAAATTTGTCTGCATTGAAATGAATCAGTGGAAAGAGGAGGCAAAAAAAGCCTTGATTTAGCAGGAAAGGAGGCAAGACCGTCGATATGTCCATGACCAGTGTGAGTAAATGTGTTCGACTGACTCACACTGACACCAGCCTTTCCTTCGCTTCCTCTCAGCGATGTGAATTTACCGTCTTGTATTATTTTGTGTAGTTTTTCACAGCAGTGACATGAAGAAAATAAAGTGACATAAAGTAATAAATGATATGGCATCACATAACAACATCACAAACCCAGAAAACAATATCGTTTGCTAAAGAAAGAACAACAGACATGCTTCTGTAAATACTTGTTTTCAACCTTGGCTTGAAATATGTGGTGTTGGATGAAGCTGCACCCTAAATTCATTTTGATCCAAAAGGGCCGTAAAAGTGACACACTGATGAACAGTCTCTTGACCAGATGAGTCAAAAAGGTGTTACAGAGTCAAGTCAGAACACAATACAGCTACAAAAATACTCAAAACACTTTGTTTGGGCAGGCAACCAGAAATTTCATGTGTGCCAGTGCAAATTACATAGTGACATGATCTTTGTTGGTGAGCAGTAATTCAAGATGAACTTCAGCTTTGTTATTTTGTTTGAGGTTTCTACACTGTTTTTTGTTGTTTTTTTTTTTTTGTCCTGTAACGAGACTCAAAGGCAACAAAGACACTTCTTCAAAGCTAGAGGAATGTTGATGCATTATTTACTCTGCAGAAAGAATCAAGCCAAGGCCCCAATCGTTCCCAATATCCAGGAAGCTCTCGTTGTTGGACAGCAAGTAGAAAAAAAACCCCAGCATCAGCATGAAGCAACTTTGCTAATATTACTTTTAAACAACATTTGGCTCTCGGAAGGTAAAAAACCTGGCTGTTTTAAATAGTAGCAGACCCTTTATTGATGCAACTTTTATGGATATCAGGCTTTTGACTACAATAATAACAACACATACCTCAAAGTGTAAAAATACTCTGAATAGGAAATTTCTTCAAATTAGATTAGCTAAAATATTTGAGCAAGACAAAAAAAAGTTGTAATATACAAGAAGCTTATTCCACCTGTGAGGGTGTTGTGTCAAGTAACAGTTTTCTGTTTTAGTTCAGTTTTTACAGTCTTTTCCTCGCCACCCAATAAATTATCACAGTACCACGAATGTACGTCACGCGTACATATTTGAGCATAAACACACGCACAAGCTATAGAGTCCTGCACAGACTCCTTTAGAAGGTGTCTGGACTTTCACCCTCCTCCTCTGTGTTTCGTCACACACAAACACATGAACGCAGCCCCCTCCTCCTACCCCCCTCTCTGCTTAGCGTCAGTCTGTCAGAGTGGGGTCAGAGGAGTCAGTTTGCAGAGCGTCCTGTCCTGCTGCTTCGTGGAAAGCGGTGGACTTTGAGGTGTTTCGACAGGTGATCGCTGCGGGCAAACTTCTTCTCGCAGACGATGCACTGGTATGGTTTCACTCCGGAGTGGGAGCGCCGGTGTCGGGACAGCTCGTCGGACCGGGAGAACCTGCCGGGAGGAAACCCAAGATGCGATTGATGAAATTTACCACGTTTTTCCAGAACATGAAGCCTTTCTTTAGCAATACTCCGCCACTCATTTCTTCAGTTTTTGGCCTTGTGTTCACAGTTAGTCAACAGTCAGCAATGTGATACTAAATTTCAAAATGGAAAACTGTCATTTTGAAACACTTCTGTGCAGAATCTAACCAATCTGTCAGTATAAAGCCCTTCAACAGTGGATGAAACCATGCTTCAAGCTACTAAATAACATAAAAGCCATGTCAAGTTGTTTTATTAGAGGGTAATCTGAGAGGTGTGACACTATACATGTGTATTGCCCTGCATCTTCTCTGTGAAGTTAAAGAGCCTTTCCATATTTAGCTCAACACATGAGCGCTGCAAATCCATGCTCAGTTTATTCCTGGCCTGCTCTGCTCCGGTCTCTATGGGCTCCGGCCAGCTTGGATATCTGACAGTGTAGGGTTAAGTAGATGATAGAGGAGTGCCAGTTATGTGTGTGAGTGTATGTGTGTGTATATATATATATATATATATATATATATATATGTGTGTGTGTGTGTGTGTGTGTGTGTGCGTCTGCATATATTAGTAAAGCTGTTAAGATCAGATTAATCCATAACACAGTTTGATTTACCGCTACATTTCCAGTAGCAGCAGCAGCAGTAGCAGCAGCAGCAGGCTGAAGGCGATAATTCACAGAGGTGTAAACGTCACTCACAGTTATTTCAAACCATTTCCACTCTAGACATGGATTACACAACCAGCCTATTCATCATTTTAATGGCCCACTAATAAAAAGAAGATAACTGACAGAGCTTATAAAGCTAAGCTGTGGCATCTGAAAGGCTCAGAACCTTAAAACAAACAAACTTTTCATTTGGTTGATTGTTTGGTATTGAGATCTTTTTAACCTGCGTCTCTACAATGAATTTTGACTTGGTGCATAGCACAGAATATCTGGTTTGAGTCCAGTGATGGTTACACTTAGGTTTAAACTACATGCGAGTTGACCTTATAGTTGGTCGTTTGTGTTTCACACTTTCAGGTGATGATCTTATCACAGGAGCTCAGAATACTCGAGGAGTCCACATCCATGCTAACAGCCCTGTAAGACTGTATTTAGACACAACTAAATGCTTATGTCAACATACAAACCTGCTCACAACAACAACGCTAACATGCTAAGCAGGTGAAATATTTACAACGTTTGTCATCTAAGTGCATTTTTGCTAATTAGTACTAAACAGTAGTACACAAAGTACAGATGAGGCTGTATTTGGTCATAAACAAAGTATTATGATACTTGCACTAGATAAAGGCATCACCAGGCTTTTTACAATTCATCCTGATACAGAAATGAATGTTGTAACAAATTTCATGGCAATTGATCCAATAGTTTTAGAGACACTTCACTCAAAGCTACAGCCATCTGTAGGATTCTCGTCTGGATAGCATCAATGCAATCTGTTCCATACTTATATTGAATCCATTGCACATGTAATATAATTATATGGTATGCTATAAGGATATATTGCTAATTACAATCCATTTATTGCTGGTCTGGGCAAAGCAGCAGCAACCGTGCATGCACTGCAAGAGACGTTCACACTTGGGGCAGTGGAATAAGCTGAAGACACAACACTGACATATTATATTTAAGACAAGGAGCTGAAAGGTGCTGAGATGAACATTACCTTTGGGTTCATCACAATAGTCATTTGATCTATTCCTAATATAAAAACATTCATAAGTGCAGAGTGACAAAAGCCTCAAGGCAAAAATTGCCTCCCCCATAAGCCTCTTTATCCTCTGTACTTTGTGTGACTGTATGTTTACATTACACCCTAAAGCTGTACTATCTCGGCTTCAAGCTGGGGCATGATACAAACCATGTACAGCTATTCTACCGACTCAAACTGGGCCTGAGTCCAAATACAGGATCTTTCAACAGAACATGCATTTAGAACTTATGCAAATAGACAGCCTGATTGTTCTTCAAGTATATATATATTTTTTTTTACATACATTGATCGTGTGCCAGTTCTCTCTCATAGCCTCACCATCTGTCTCTCTCAAACTCAGGCCCTCTCTTGCTATAGCTCCTCCTCTATTTCCTTCCTCCTAATCTAACTTGTGTAAGGTTTCTCTGCTCCATACGTTCCAGGGAGGGTGGGTGAGGTCACTGAGTTTATAGGGTGGAGGGCAATTGTGTGGATCACTTCAGGACTGTGGGTTTTGCACCTTAAGCCCTCTGGGCGGCTTGGTGTGTCTGCAGCACAGCGCATAGTGTACATATTAGTGTGGGCGCTGTGGGAAACACATATGCGGGTTTTGTTCTAGCTTGTCCCTAAACTCTGCTCAGCAGCCAATAGAGCATAATGAAAACAGCTGAGAAAGGTGGGGCAGTTAGGTTGGTTACACACCTGGAAAATTACAGTAACAGATATCTTGGCATGCATATATACTGTACAGAGTTTTGTTTATCCGTCAATTTTATTTTCCTTGTCTCTTTTTGTTTAGTTTAACCTGTCAGCTCAGAGACTTTTGTCTCTGGTGCTTATGAGTAGCTCAATTTCAACTCTGTGTGAGTTGAAAGGGAAATCGCATTAATGCATGACCGCACTAATGAATGACAGAAGTTTGCCTCCTACATGAAAAGCTATATACAAGCAACCGTAACACCTCCTTTGACTGCTTTCCTCAATTGTTCTTCAGCAGTACACTGAATCCTTTGTAGGTCCACAAAGGCTTTTTTAAAGGTGAACCCAACCTCGCTGACTTCCCTGCACAGGTCAGCGGATAGAAGGATGTAGTTTACTAGGAAGATTGATAATATACTGATCATACTGGATGGACAGTGAAGTCAGTGCTTTCTCTTTACCTGTCATTTGAGCTCCAACGGCAAATCAAACTCTGATAGCTCTGTCATTGCCTGACAACATTGTTTTGTTGTGACGATGAATGCATCAGCTGACAAGGACAACAAGCCATTGGCCTGATGACAGATGCCAAGAACACACACGTCACGGTGTTATTACAGCAAACTGTTTGGATTGGAGCCATCTATTGCTGACAGTCTCCATGCAGGTCTAAGCTGAAAATACTGCATGCTCATGTGTGTGTTGCCTGCATGTGCACTTTTAAGTGTTTACATGTGACTTTCTGTGTATCCAGATCTGTACATGAGCAACCATCAACTACAGCCAGACACACAGGGTGTGTGTGTGTGTGTGTGTGTGTGTGTGGTTGGGTGGGGGGAGGGGGGTATCTTTAAACAAGAAAATTGTTTGGCAAAGGAAGAAATATACTCTCTGCTTTAGAGGAGCCAGCACATGGATCCATTCTAAGGTTACAGAGGGTAAGAGGTACCTGACTCCCAAGCTAACCTCGATTTCCTGGCCCAGATGGAAAGGAGCAAGGAAAGGGCAACTGTATAATACAGTATACTGCTGCTGTCAGCTAAAGACTGCAGAGGGAGGACTGGGGGTATTATGTTTACTTCAGTTAAAGAAATGCATGGTCCCCGATGTCTGCAGTGCATAAAAATGTATTATGTATCCATGTGTGTATGTGTGCCAAACCAATACAGTGATGCTGCATTCAAGAGTAATACCACATTCGTAGTGACTGCAGTGCTCTTTATTCAGCACGTTTGTGTTTGGATACGGTCACTCCTGGTCACTCCACTTTTTACTCATGTCACATTACAAGATTATGTGTATGAAGTATACAAGATATACAATTTTGTCTAAATTAATTTCTTGCATGTGTTTCTAGTATGTAAGTATTTGAAGTTGCCCAAGTTAAGTAGACTTCGGAGATGCAAAAAGCCAAATTAAAGGTATAGTCTGGGTGGAAATCCTCCTACCAGGACCTAAAATTTACAAACATGTACTATTTTGTTTATTCCAAACACAAGCAGCAGTGTAAAAACAACAATAAAACAATAAATTGTAGTTTTACAGAAAGTTATGTGTTGTAATGACTTCTGCCTGGCAACCTCACTGTGAAGGCAAGACACAAGAATGGTATCGATCTTCTCATTTGACTTTCTGTAAGAATGCAAATAAACATATTTTCCAAAATGTCAAACCCTACCACTATCCCTTACATGATCAGCACCATCACCAATATGTTTGGTTGTATTGTCAGATATGGAGGATCTTAAATAACTGCAGGTGCAGTACTGCCTCCTCACAGAGAGTGGTGTTGCAGGGATACTGATGAAGCATGTGCCAGAAGTGTCTGCTGTGCCTGGCCAAAATGATCTGATTTACCCTGTGTCACACACACAGCACATTTGCATTACTTTCCTTACTGTGACTGAATATGAATTCTAACCTCATCCTAAATTCAAATACTTAATATAGTTTAACCTGAAGTATAAGAATTTAACCCTGCCTCTGCCCATGTATGGAGATACACACACGAGTGTGCATGACTCTATATGCACCCTTGAGCAATAACTATATATATGGAGGTGGAATCCATTGACCAACAGGTCAAAAGTTGGCATTTGCACTTTGGATAGATTGAATAGCAAAATCAATGATAACAGGACAGAAAGTCTACCTGCATCTGTTAGTGACCAAGGAGTCTTTAAAAATGTATCATGGATTGAAGATGAATTCTGGGTACCATGAGAGCTTGTCTGAAGGGAAAACTTTGAACTTGATTGTGCAATAATCCTGCATATCTCCACTACATTAACATGTTTGTGTGAAGTGGTTGTAGACAGTGAGCAAACAAGTGGAATAACTGGCAAGGGGCAAAGTCTGCATGTAGAGAACTTCAAAAGACACTTTATCTAATCTACAACTATACCATGGTACAAAAATACACAGATAATGGGGACACACAGCCGGTGTGTAAAATCCAACAAATTATAACCTTCTTGAATGTAGTTTACCTGAGGATGAGCCCCTAACTCTCCCATCCATACACTAACATCTAAACTGAGCCTCATCGTATATTTAACTCATATTTATGTCTGCTATAAAACAATATTTTGGTTCTCTGTGGTGACATCAAAGACTATGGGATACTGTAGACCTTCCAAAATGTTTAACATACAAACAGTTCCGTCCTTTTGCACTTGATGGATTAATATCTGTACCTCATTAAACAGTGTCACAGTCTTGTCTTATCTGTGATAACCCCACAATAAAAAGCACCTTCGTCACTGTTCTTTATATGACAAGCTAATGTACAGCACCCCAAGTCTAGTGTCTGTAATGTTCATCAGACCATGGCGGAAGATAATAACCCTAATTACTGCAATATCTTAATATTTGTAAATGAGTAAATACAAACAGAACTCCGAATGCTTTACATATACATTTAGCTGAACCATATCGCAGGGCAACATATACACAGAGAGCCATTCACACTCACACCTAGGGTGAGGTCTTTCTCTCGACTCAGTAATTAATCTATTTGTGTCATTATATTATATATAGTAACACTTGGTTCTGCTCACCTCCAACCACAGCCGGGCCACGTGCAGGCGAATGGCTTCTCCCCTGTGTGCCTCCTCAGATGGGCTTTAAGGTGGCTGCTCTTGGTGTACATCTTATTACAGCCGGGAAATGAGCACTTGTGCATTTTAATAAGGTCAGCTACTGCACTCTTCTGGTACCTCTGACCCCCCGTGAGGACCCCGGCAGCTGAACCTCCACCTAACCCACCTTCCCCAAGCCCAATGGGTTTTGCGGCAATGGGAACTGGTGCAATCCTGACAAATTTGGATGAAACAGAGCTTTTGTTTTTGCTTGCACCAGTCGTGTTTGCTGTTGAAAGTAGCTGAGGCACCAAGGCAAAGGTCTGCCCCTGGATGTTGACCAGGAGTTGGGCGATTTTGATATCCGATGTTGTCTGTGATTCGGTGTTCTGGGTTTGGGTTTGCTGGGTGACAGCATCTGATATGGCACTAAGATTGGGTTCTTGTTTGATCTGTATGGGCTGGATTTGTAGGATGACAGGCACACTGGTACCCTCTGATGAGGCAGGTGGTGAACCACAGTCCTCCTGTTTGATCTCATCAACTTCATTACTTGTAGAACTTGTAGTTATACAACTAACATCCACTGCTGATGGTGAGCTGTCCATGTCAGATGCACATGGTGTGTGTTTGGTCTCTGTGTAGGAGGCGAGTGGAGAATGAGCCACAGGCACAGTCTGATCTGAGTTCTGTGACACTGAAATGAGTTCTCCTGCTAATGTCCTTGAACTTTCTGCCTCAGCATCCTCTGATGTTATTGACATCCCCTCATCACTCCCCTCCTCTTCTTTCTCCATTGCCACCACCATGTTCTCCTCCAGGAACTCCTCAATCTCCTCTAGGGTGGGCTGAAAGAGGAGCGCAGCAGGGTCCTGCAGTTCTTCCAGGAAGACAGGGAACTCGCAACAGTCCTCTTTCGTCTGCTGCTGTAGGAGACCCATCCGCTGCTCCCTCTTGGACTCCCAGGCCAGGCCCATGGGTAAAAGGGGAGCAGATGAGGAGGAAGAAGAGGCTGGGGAGGATAGAGATAGAGAGGAAGATAGGAAAGAAGAATGACAGCTGCTGTTGGCATTGGAGCTTAATAAGGTGGTGAGGGAGGCCTGTGAGAGGAGAAGGTCCAGCAGGCTGTCTTGACTCTCGCCTCCTGAGGAGCTACAGCTCCCACTGCTCCTGCTGCTCCTGCTTTCATAGTTGGTGTCGAGAACGTGCCGCAACGTCGGCGATGAGGACTCAGGGCTGGAGCAGAGAGAGGAACGAGGGCTGGAGGAGTCACTGAGGTCATCCTCAGAGAGGCGAGGGGAGGAAGAGAGTGTCACCCCTTGGTATGGATGGTGGTGATGATCATAGATGCATGCATCAGTTACCATGATACCCGGCAGCACGCCACCATTGGCGTGGCGACAGAGGCAGTTGTAGTCAGAGCCTGGGGAGCCGGTATAATACAGGAAGGTCTCCTCACCAAGTGACAAATGATCCACCATTCCTGTGCGGATGAATGGCAGCTGGACTCTGCTGTGCTCTGAGGATCAAGGTGTTCTGCTGGAGATCGGCTGAATGTTAATGAAAAACTTCTTCCTGCAAAACACAAATGAGTGTGATCATCAGTTATGATAATGAAAGAGCCTGCTTTTTTGTATAAAAAGAGATATTGACCATGTAGAGGCACCTACTCTGTACTTGATTTTGATTAAATTTTAATTGACTCTGACTTTATAATTAACAAATTCATGTAAAACAAAAACAGCATGAGAACACACTGACACTCTGAGGGCAGTTTGACTTAAGTTAATGCTTTACAAGACATGCTTCAAGCTTATACTGTAGAAAAATAAGTAAACCAGCCAACTGAAAATTATTATTATGATTTAGTCTCTATATGCTGCTTGTTCAAGAGGTCTGCAGCTGATGGTGCTTCAAAAGGAAAGTCAACCACGTGTGAAGGAAGTGGAATTTGAAGACTGTGTGTGTGTGTGTGTGTGTGTGTGTGTGTGTGTGTGTGTGTGTGTGTGTGTGTGTGTGTGTGTGTGAGCTCTGCAGCTGCTGCTTCAGACTTCGCGCTGACCATGTGGAATCAGAGGTTCCCATTTCTCACCACATCTAACATTAAAGCCACATGGTTCTGCTTCAGTGACGTGCTTACTTTTGACTTTTCTCCAGTGGTCCTTATCACAGATTAGTCTGACTGGCAAAACAATTGCAAAGCTACAGGAGAGTACCAAGTTACAGCAAGTTACAGTTAGAGCAGAGAGGTAATGTCAGTGGTTGACAGAGTGGTATTTTCTCAGTCTAAGATCAGCAGATTTCTATGGGATGATGAGTGAAGGATTTAGTGTCTATTTTTATCCACCAAATACACACACAATGCACCACATCTACATTTACATGGATTAAAAATGCTAGACATTATCAAATGGCCTTAAATGCAATGAGTGGCTTATGGTGATTAAACATGATGTTGAAATCCACTTTCAAACCTTAAAAGGCCACATGTGTATTTTGCACCAGACTGAAAACATTGATTGTGCGCCCTCTTCTGTAAAGCTAAAAAAAACAGCCTTTTCCTAAGTGTGGAGACCTCCAGAGGTCCTGGCTGGCACATCTGCTGCTCCCTGGAAGCAATTTGTGATTTTGAATTACATTATTTCTTCATTGACTTTGAGTCACAATCGCAGGACAGTAAAGGCGATTGTTCCTCTCATGGCCCACTGCTGTTGTGCCCCAGCTTCACTTGGTTATGTAATAGTGAACTAACCTCAAAATTCGACTCAGATATGGTAGCTAATGTGATAACATCATATGACATCGAGGGGCTGGGGGTTGCTGCTGCTGTGCCGAGGCCATACCTCATGGAAAAACTTTGGGAAGAGAGTTTGGAACATATTCGCTTGGCCAAGTCTTAAGTCATCTGCCCTATAGTAACCCTGCCGCCGTGAAACATCAAAAAGGCTTTGACAGCATGCGCTCCTGGTCTTCACCACGCTGCATGAAAAATCAGTTATGGGATTTATGGCATGTTTAACCCTCCAGGCTGTGACAGTTATACAGATCACAGAGAAAAAAACAAACAAACTGATATACACATTAACTCAGCAATACCACACATGTGATACGCGTCCAAAGAAGGATTTAACACGTTTTTATTATTATTATGGGGGCCGCAGAATAATGCATGAAGCACACAGTGTCGCGTAAACTCACATATGTAGTATAGATACCAAATGCTTCTCCATTCACTCAGCAAAGCTGCTTGCTTGCACGCTTCCAACTGTACTCCACAGTGAGAGCCAGAAAACACACGGACATAAATAAACACTTTTCAGTCTGCTATTAAATCACACCAGCGTCCTGTATTCTCCTGCACTCACCTCTACATGTGAGGACTCCAAAATTCCGCTCCGCTGCTCCGAGCGCTCTTTTCTTGAAAGTAGCTGTCAGTGCGTAATAGTGCGTAATGGCAATACAACTCCACGACACGGTCTCTGCATAGCTGTGCGCCTCCTCCTCCTCCTCCTCCTCCTCCTCCTCTCTCTCTCTCTCTCTCTCTCTCTCTCTCTCTCTCTCTCTCTGTCTCTCTCTCACGCACGCACGCGCACGCACGCAGTATTACTCTCTCCAGAGGGCTGGTAGTTCGCTTAGTCGTCACATGATCGAAACAGGGTATGTTATATCTCCCAGTCAAATGAGGGGGTCGGCTCACGAAGGCTCGCCTGCTCGGCGCACCGCAATTGGCTCTCGGTCGAGAGAGGGAGGCCTCAGGGTCTGGCGTCAATGGAGAGAGGGAGTGTGTGTGAGCGTGTGTGTGAGAGTAAGACCAGATCGTAAAATCACTTTCATGCTCCTACAATAACTATAAAGACTTAGATAGGTCATGCAGGTTTTTTTTTTTTACACGCTGTTGTTAACTCATTACTTACATTTTTTTTTTTACATCAGGGCTACCAGTGAGTGTGTTTTGTGTGACTCATTATAATGCCCTGTGGAGTAATATTTCTATGATTTTCTAAATAGGGTTAACAATAGTTTTCTCATCCACTCATGCAATATTGATCTACAGGAATACATCTCTTTTCACAGTATATTACTGTAGAAATCTGCTGTAATTGAGACTAACGTGTGTGCTAATTTAGATGGACTTACATACCTTATGGCATTGAAGCTGCTAAGATACATGTAGAAGGATAATAATTAAGGAAATATCAGCATAAATATCAGCATTTTCGAGCTTTATAGCTCCTTGCCTATTACACACAAGCATGTCCGAATAAATGGCCAAGTGACTGAGTGAATGAGGGAGCCATTGAGTATGTGAGGGTGTTTACATGCTTCCTAATAACATCAGTAACAGAAGTTTTGCTTTCACTCCAGCTGAGCAGACCTCATATAAACAGCTCAGCTGGGCTGAAGTAACTTCACTGGCTCCAACCTAATTTGATTTGCCTGCGTAGGTTAGATTACCCTTCAGTGTGTTTGGATAAATGATCCACTTTCAGCCTGCTCGTAAACATTAAGAGTGTTTCACTGTGTACTTGTATACAGTAGAGAGTTGGTGGCTGTTATGCTGTGTAAAAGGATACACAATGTCACACTGAGGAGGTCTGTTTAGCAGAGGACTCCCACTGAATACTACTGGTACTACTGATACTGCTAATACCATTCTAATGATAATACTATGGCTGCTATTAATACAACTGCGCGATTACTACAACTACCACTGTTACTAATACTGCTAGTGCTGCTATTGATCCACATACAACTATAGGCCCACTACTGCCACCGCTACTGCTGTTAATACTGCTGAAACTTCCAAGACTACTGCTGCTAACTTATTATTAACTAACTATTGCTACAACACGTGAGACTACCAACTTACTACTCCTGCCACTTCAACTGCTGCCACCACTACTACTACTCCTTACTAATACGGTTACCTCCTGCTACTACTACTGTTACTGCTGCTGCCATATGTACCCTGATATGTGGGCAACAATTATTATCAATACTGGTATTATTACTGTTAAAGCTACTACAACTATAATTACTCTACTCTGCTGCTTCTGCTACCACAACTATTAGACTACTGCTGTTTCTACTAATATTGGTACTACTACAAGTACTACTGTCACTGCTGGTACAACTGCAGTTACTGCTACAAGTGCTAATGCCACCACTAATCATTTTACTGCTACTACTACAACTACTATATGACGCAATATTGGTAAAGCTACAGACACTATGCTGTACTACTTCTCTGATTAGGCCACAAATGACACTTTGACATGTTACAGTAGGAAAAGCTGCTTTGCTTTCGGGTTTCCTGGTATCATGCATGCTGACTCAGGGTCAGGTTATGCTCTGGAAGAGTAGTCTGTACGACATGTTGTCCAACCTCGTCTGTCCTGGAAGCCATTCAAAGTGTTGCACTCAGCCGTGCACAAGAGAAGTGCTGCAAGTAGTTGTGTAACTAATGAAAAAGAAGAGCTTAAGGGACAAGTTAAAGTCCTGCTTACTTTCCTACCTCTGCATCAGGAAAGTTGTTGGTGGAGGGAATATCCAAAGTTATTTGGCCATCTGACAAACACTTCTTAGAGAGTATACTGGTGCCTTCACTGTCACACTGTCATGGCTTACTGGGACACTTTAATAGAACAGAGCCATTGTTAATGTTAATTGTGTTTTTCCTACTATGATCAGTCAGAATGTCTGCTGTGGAAAAAGGCCCATACCAGTATGACTCTTACCACAGCAGCTGCATGCTGTAAACCCGAGTGTGATTTTATCTGTGATAACATTTGAAGTTGAAACCTCTTTTATCTCAATATTTTTGCATTCTCACACAAATGAAATAACTTATTATCCAAAGTCAAGGGTCTCTAAGTTAACACTGACCTGAAGTCAGACAGAGGTTCCGTAAGTTTGTTGGTTACTGAGAAGCAGGGCTGCTGCTGATGACTGCAACTGCATGCAGTCAAACTTCTCTGTTTCTCCACACAGATTACATCTTTGCTCATATCAATAACCAGCTTGTTAAATATATTAGGAAGTCCAGGTATCTCTTTACGTCAAGCTTTACAGGAGTTATCTCTGCAGATAACGGAGAGAGAGAGAGAGAGAGAGAGAGAGAGAGAGAGAGAGAGAGAGAGAGAGAGAGAGAGAGAGAGAGAGAGAGTCTAATTTGATGTTATATTTGAAGCAATACAGGGCTCAGTGATTACTTACAAACAGAGTCTCATGAAGTCCACAGAGGTTCTTTTCTCTGCCCCACAAACTAATTGGCTTCGGCTGCTCTATTCAAACTCACAAACACCTACACATATGCATATTATGTAAGCTCCAGATGGACCTGATGAATCAAACTGATTTATTTCCTCTGGTAATGCTTGCAACGTGCCAAAAGTGAAATGGGGAAAATGTGTGCTTCTTGGGTGCATGTTTCAAGGTTGTAACAATCACAGATGATACATAGAACAAAGCTAGCACTCTTACCAGTCAGCACCGGAAGTGAGATATCTGTAAACACTTCCTTGGCAGTATAAGTTTCTTATCCATTAAGGACAAGCTGGTCAACAAGCTGGTAGAGTAAAAATACACATACATGTTTGTGATTTTGGTGATAGTATTTGGGTCTTTGTTGGGATCCTAACTGGAGATTTTAGATTACACACAGTTTTGTTTACGCCGTTGAAACTGTTAACCTTAGGGTCAGTGTTTAAGCTGCAACCGGCTTTAGCCTCACCTGCTGCCCCAGACCCCTGCAGCTTTAAACCCTGCCATGTAAACAGGAAGCTGCAGCAGTTCACTGGGCGACTGGAGCAAGCCTGTAGCTGAACTGACACTGCCATGACACCAAATAAATCTGAATTGGGGTTTTTTCATGTGTTGATGGTTGTGAAAACACTGATCCAACTGTGACCTGTTACCATGCTTATTTTTGTTCCACCTCTGAGATGTTAAAAATGTGTTTCCAAGAAAAGTGTTTTTGTGGGGGATTACATTTATTACAGGACATTTCACCCTTTGCCTAAAGTAGCTGTTTTCCTTTAGCACCCAACACACACACACACACACACACACACACACACACACACACACACACACACACACACACACACACACACACACACACACACACACACACACACACACACACACACACACACACACACACAGAGACGTCTATTTTCAGACACTCAACTGAGACGCTCACAGTACCATCTTGAAATATTTGTTGAAAACAAAACAAAACAAAAAAAATCTCAGCTTGTTGTTGGGAACAAAGATTCCCTCAGAGAATTACGCAAGCTTTTAATAAAGCATAACCTCAACCCTTCAACCCCCAACTGATCACTACCACTACCACCAGCACAAACACTCACAGTCATACAAACGCCCCTCCTATGTCTAATGCACTTCTTAGACAGCTTAGTTGGCTTTTAGTTGCACTGGCAAGTCTCATCCTATTTGATGGATTAAGTGTCCTTGCCTTTTGCCTACATACTGACTCACATTCAAGGGTATGGAATCATTCAAACTCACAGTGCAGTAAATAATCTCTGAGAGTCTTACTTTGTACTCTTTTGTACTTTTGCAAACTGATCCTGAATTGTATATTTCGATGCTTCTGTTTGTGTGTAGGTTAAAAATGCTGCAAAGCATAAATCTTCCCTCTTTAAAACTGATTTGAGCTTATTACAGATACAACATTTTTGGCAAACAGTATATGTTGGCCAATAAGTGTCAAGAAACTGCAGTGCAGAAATGCCAAAGATATGCTTTCATCTATTTTCTGCTGCTTATGCTGTTCCCAGACCAGGTGGGATATAAAATCCTGACAGAGTGTTATGCCCTTTGGTCTCCTCAGCCAAAGCATTGAAAAAAGCGACATATCCTCCCACTCTCATGTTGATAACAAACAGCTTATATTCCCTGGACAGCCAGTCCAGTAGTGATGGGAATTCTGGCGCGCGCGTGTGCTGTGTCTGTAACCCCCGCTCCTCGCCCACCTGCTCAGTGCGTACACACTGAAGCCACCACACATCATGTAGCTGACCACTCACATGCGGCTTGAACAGAAAAAAAGAAAGAAAAAAAACAAAGCGGCTCCCAGGCAGGAGACTCCGATCGTTCACTTCAAAGAGCAGCTCTAAGAGCTGTTTTGTTTCGAGTCTAGTCAGTCATGAACTGCTTTGAAGACATAAAGTGTCTGAAGTGGTCCTGTTTGCCTCCCCCTCATCAAAGTGATTACCAACAAACTTGGCAAACCATCCATCCATCCATCCATCCATCCATCCATCCATATTCTATGCCACTTATCCCTTTCGGGGTCACGGGGGAGCTGGAGCCTATCTCAGCTGTCAACGGGCCGGAGGCGGGGTACACCCTGGACCGGTCGCCAGCTGATCGCAGGGCAATATATATACACAAACGACAACACACATCACACTCACACCTAGGGGCAATTTAGAGTCACCTAATGAGCCTAATGAGCATGTTTTTGGTCTGTGGGAGGAAGCTGGAGTACCCAGAGAGAACCCACACATGCACAGGAAGAACATGCAAACTTCACACAGAAAGGCCCGACCTGGAATCGAACCAGTGACCTTCTTGCTGTGAGGCACGCGCACTACCTGCTGCGCCACCATGCAGCTCAACTTGGCAAACCCAATGTCATAAACCCTGGTGTCAAAGATCTTAAGAGAATAATCCACGCCTTTAAATACTTCTGCTTGGACTACTACAACTCCTCGTCTACTGGGATTTGTCATTCGTCCCTGACCCGCCTGCAACTGGTCTAGAAGGATGAAGCCAGGCTCCTGGCAAGTACCCAGATGAGGG
This sequence comes from Chaetodon trifascialis, assembly GCF_039877785.1. Taxonomy (NCBI): domain Eukaryota; kingdom Metazoa; phylum Chordata; class Actinopteri; order Chaetodontiformes; family Chaetodontidae; genus Chaetodon; species Chaetodon trifascialis. The sequence goes on from NC_092063.1 coordinate 23,352,543, forward strand.
ATCATGTTACCCTTATTCTGGCCTTTCTTCACTGGTTCACAATTGATTTTAAGGTTCTCCTGTTTGTTTATAAAGCTGTAAATGGGCTGCCCCACTCCTATATCACAGACCCCTTATTCTCCCTTTACATCCTGTAGGTCAGCTGACTTTGGGCTCCTGGTTGTCCCGTATCTAAACTTATGATCAGGGGTAACCATGCCTTTGCTATTACAGCCCCTAGACTGCAGAAAAGCTTCCCCCTCCCCATCAGATCTGCCCCTTCATTGACTTTTTTAAGTCCAGGCTCAAAACTTTCGTTCACTAGCATTTGAATCTTCCTGATGAGGCTGAATTTTGACCTGTGCCCATGTCTATGTGTTATTAGTTTGTGCCAATGTGTGCATTGATGTTAATGGTGTTTTTTTATTTGTGAATTTAGCTACCAGCTCTGCTGTGTACAGCAATTTAGTCAACATAGTTTTTTTTTTTTTTTTTTTTTTTTCAAATGTCAGTTTTTTTCTCTCTAGATAATTACGATTAACTTTGTGAGCTGTTTAAAAATCTGCCTCATTTAAATACAACAACCCCGAAAAAGGGTAATATAATGTAACCCGCTAGTTACTTCAGAGTTTGGACCAGAGACTAGGTTCATGGAGGAGGGTTTAAAGAGGAATTGACAGACACAATAACTAAATGGAGCCACAAGGTATGTTGGAAGCAGTCAACTATATTAACAGTATAGAAAATAAAATAAAATAAAATAAAATAAAATAAAATAAAATAAAATAAAATAAAATAAAATAAAATAAAATAAAATTCAGTGCAATGGCATCTGATCACTCAGTGGTTCACAGTTTTCCTTTTCCAGTACAAAACCAAATAAAAGTATCCCATTGGAACAGAATGTTCCCTTAATGTTTCCTTGAATGTTCCTCTAATGTTTTCAGTGTTCTTGAATGTTCCTTTAATGTCTTGTCATTGTTAGTAAGCACGCTTTGTGTGTATGTCAAGTCAAGGGAAGGTTCAAAGAGTCAGGGGTGGTTATGCTATTCTTTGTTTTTCAAACATTAGGCCTATATTAGGATGAGGACTAACCAATGTGTTTGGCAAATGTAATGCTGTGAATGTGACAAGAAAGAAGACAGAACTGCTAATATTAGCTTAGGTTCAGTTCTGAATAGGGCTTTATCTAATGTAACCTTTCACCCCAAATTGCAAAAATAATATAGTCAGCTAATGATATGTTCCTTCCTTGGCATGGGAAGCAATGCTAGGTTAATACTGTGGGTAGCAGGCTAGTTAGATGGGAATGCTGACATTTACATTCTTACATACCTTGATCAAAAGTCTTCAACAACCACATTCATCCATCCATCCATTATCTATACCGCCTATCCCTTTCGGGGTTGCGGGGGACTGGAGCCTATCCCAGCTACAATGGGCGAGAGGCGGGGTACACCCTGAACCGGTCGCCAGCCGATTGCAGGGCCACATACAAGGACAAACAACCATTCACACTCGCACTCACACCTACGGACAATTTAGAGTCACCAATTAACCTAATGAGCATGTTTTTGGTCTGTGGGAGGAAGCCGGAGTACCCGGAGAGAACCCACGCATGCACGGGAAGAACATGCAAACTTCACACAGAAAGGCCCCGTCTGACCCGGGGATCGAACCGGCAACCTTCTTGCTGTGAGGCACGCACACTACCTGCTGCACCACCGTGCAGCCCCAACCACATACAATATCCTCTAATTTCTTTCCATTATACCAGACTATGTCAATTGTTTCTGAATTAGATATGCACATGAAATGATAATGTAACACTGAAAGTGAGTGTTACAGTAATACACATGTGGCCCTTTGTGCAAGATAGTCGTGGGTGTAGAGTGAGGCAATGCATGACTCTTTGGTCAGGAGTGAGGCCAGGTTTGTCAAGGTTAAAGAGTGAGAGAGAAAGCATGAGATACAGGTTAATGAACCATGACTTCAGACACAATGACGCTCAGGAAATGTAACAGAGTCCACTGTTCAACACCACGTTCATTTTGATGTTACTGTTTCTGCTCTGTCACTTGGTAAGACAGAGAAAGATGAGACCAAAGCATGACTCCTCCTGCAACTTGTTTGTGCCTCTTCCCTTTTCATTTGTTTAACCCATAAAAACATGACCAGGCCAGAGTTCATCACCTGTTTTCCAAGATCATGAACCAGTTCTGTTGTCAACACACGTCAGGAGCCAAGCTTTTATTGGCGAGTCCCTGCTAACCTATACACCTTTGTTTGTATGACACAACTTCCTTAAACCATTCTGACATTGTTTTTCATACCTCCTTACTTATTTTTCGTCATGCACAGCAGGATTATCCCCCATTTGTGTGAGTATTTGACAACAGGAGTCCAGTAATGTCATGTGTAAATAGGATGGTCAATAATCAACCTGATATCTGAAATCAGCTGTGTTTCCCATTTATTCTTAAAACTGAGATCACCACAGTCTAATTTGTCCCACCAAAAACCAACAATATTTTCATATTTAATCTGGTTGAAATTCACACACACTTTTGATGTGCTTGAAGTTTCAGTCGCCGCTAATGTCATGCAAGGGATCCAAAAAACAAAAAAATAAATGGAATGGTCAAAGTTGTCATCTTGCCATTTAAGGTGTGTTGATTGACGTACAACATAAAATCATGCATTGAGTAACACGCAAGAAACCATTCCACCTTAAAAGTTGCCGGTAGCTGCTCATATCCTTTGAGCAACACAGCAAATTCAATTATTTTTTCTCCAGCCTACAGCTAACATTAACTAGTGAGGATGAAAAGGCAGCAAAACGTCCTTTCATTCATCATTCACTCTTAGGATGGTTTCTTCATTTGTGACACATTGCAAAGCCACACATTATAAAGCCAGCCTGTTGACCTTGGCCAGCTCGTGCTGCATCCACAATGCCTGCAGGAAATGAAAGTTCGCTTAGTTACAGTACGTTTTCATGGCCTATTAGATAAGCTTGACCCCTGCCTTCACTGCAGCCTTTACCCAGAACGGATGTTTCAAATGTGGCTTTGTTTGCTCGGTACAAGTAAGTAAATGAATTCATTCAAAACACAAACTACCTGTGTTCATTCACCTGTATTGCTTAATTACATCCATGGTATTGCCTAAAAGTACTTGCCTAATATTCTCACCATGATGAAACCTCAGGCATGTGAAGGGGCTTCTGGCTCCATAGAATCTAAGATGCAACTGTAATCATTTCAAAGCAGGCAGGCTAACTGAAATGGATCAGTATGTATGTTTCATAGAATATACCTATAATAGGCCTACATCATTTAAACTATAGAACAGTGGTCACATAACCCTCAAACAAGCCACATCTTAACTGTGCGTGTGCATGTTATTGTTGCACTCTGGTAATACTGACACAAACAGCACTCCACACTTCTTGTGTGTCATCACCATTCATATCTATACAATCAATGTGATTGTAATTAAATTGCTTACAGAGCATAACATTGTTTACATTAGCACAACATTCCTCATAGAGCTAGCTACTTAATTCCGCATTCAAAGTGCACCAGATTAACGCATTTAACTTCAAAATGTACAAAATTTCCCCGTAGAGCATCTGAGTTCCACCCACCACTCTCTCACAAAATCCTGTGGGAAACACTGATCAGATATTCAATTCTCTCTGCATGAGTGGGTGTTTGATAAATATCTGATGCAAGGAAATGCATTTTAGTCCGTCTCAGACACCACCAATGGCACCAAAATGTGCAAAATCCCCATAATGCCTGCTGTGAGATTAATATTCCTGCTTTGTTGTCTCTGCTAATGCTTTCGACTGGCTGGTGGCCAAGTGGATCAGGTGTATAAAAGATGGCCTTGTTTACTTTTCATCTGGCTGTATTTCTCATTTCTCAGTCTAGTATTATACATACAATAGATTGCAAGTAGAACAGGCAACTTGTTCAGTGCTATAATTAATATTTCTTTGTGTGTGCATTTGAATTTTACAGGTATGGTTTCTAGATTATAATCGTTATTAATAATTGATTAAAAAGCAACAGCAGCCACACAAATGTTTTCTGCACCAGTTACCATGAAGCACCCTTCAAAACACACACACACACCCATACAAACACACACTTACTGCTACTACTGTGTAATCATTAACATTCTCAACAGCAGGCAGTTGAGCCTTTTTGAGCTTGAACTGCAGAAGAGAAACAGAGAGAGAGAAGGAGACTCTCGTGTCTTTAACAAAGCGCTCCATGAAATATTGAACAAGTTACAATCGTGAGTGCTGTAATTTTCTGAGGCGTGCTGAAGGGGATGAGGAGGAAGAAGAGGAGGAGGAGGGCTTGGAGTGTTGAGGTTTAAATATCATTAACTTGACAGCCGGTATATACAGTAGCACTGAAAATACATTAATTACACAGATCAAGTAGCCTGCAGGCCCTCAGCATGACGCCGCTGCTCGTCTCTGCTTGAAGTCCTCTACAGTAAGTCCACACTGCTCTCCCTCACAAAGCTGGACAGGTCCTTGAAGCTGGTCTGCTCTTCTGGCTTCATGTTGGCAACACTATATTCTTCTAGAGCCTGAAGGAACAAAATATGTATTAATTATTTAAAAGAGTTCACATAAAATAAGATAATAAACTCAAACAAAGAAGGACATGGTTACTCTACCATCAGCCTCCATGTTGGACCATCAGCAGTGTCCCCCTCACTAAAAATAATGCCGGGTCTAATTCCCAGCACTAAACCATGCACTGCAGCTGCAGCCATGCAGGCTGAACAAGCATGTATCCAGCTGGCTGAAGCTCTGCTTTGGACTTTGAAGGCTGCAATGGCTTCGACAAAGTCTGTTAATTTACAGTGAGGGACTGGTCCTGCCTGTTAACAAACAAAATGTTGTCTGGCATGATGTCAGAATGCAGGACACTGAGAGCCTTGACCTAGGCCACCAACGGCTGCACAAAACAAGAAGCAGGTTTGGGATTTAGTTTTCCTTGTGCTGCTGTATATAGTTGAGGATTAGGGCTTGTGTTTTCTTCATTGATGAGTAGTAGATGAAGTAACAGAGGAGTAGTAGAATCAGTAATTGGTTCCATATTACAGTAATACATACCTGCTTTGCTCAGCCTGACTCGCTCAGAGATGGTGGTTTCCAGTCTTCTTCTTGGAGCAGCTCATTGAGACTCCTGTCCAGCTCTCAAATGCTAGACAGGTCTGTCCCACATGTTCAGACAGTGTGACTGTGAGGAGAGGTGGTGAATATGAAAATATGTGAACTCTGTGTTTTCAGTCTGTTAGGACCGTTCAGTCAACACAACATGAACAAGCGCACACTGAACCATGAATCATGTCTTTATATTTCAGTGAAGAAGAATGTATTTATAACTGACGATTTTCTGACCTTTTCAATTCATTTATTTATTCACGAAAACAGATTCATAGAGGTTAAATGGGTGAGGTAAAATAATCGTCAAATACTGGCCTCGAGTAACAATGATATGTTCTTTACCGGATTTCCATGAATGTTGGCTTTCTGACACACAGTTGCTCAGCACTGTATTACATTTAAGGATCAGTTTTAGGCTTGCTGGTTGGGAACAAATTGGTGTCCCCAGTGTATTTTCAAAGCCGACACATTCATCATGAACAGTTTTGTGTGCTGAGTCATCTCACCTGATGCACCAGAGCCACAATCACATTTAACAAAACAACAAAAAAGCTGATTTCAAAACCTCAGCTGAGACCAGTGTGTGATGGAAAAGAGACCGCATCTGTTGGACAAAACTTTAATTTCACATTCACTGGTCATAACATGAGCTGTGACTGTAATTTAGCTCTGAGTAGCTTGTGAGCTCTGTGTCGCTTCAGCTTTTGTCTCTAGGTACAGAGCTGCTATCACTGATGGGCTGAAGTGTGGCTTTGATGTGACAGAATACTTTGACTAGAGTGTGTTTCCTAACCACTGAAAGCCATCATTATCGGCCACAGAAAATGGCCTTAAGCCTTTGGCTGGATATTCACCGATGCATCTCATTATTTCTTCAGTTCTGGGACTGTTACGTGGAAGCGGAACTCCAAATGCTTCTTTCAGGCTCCTTTGGCCTGGCTGAAGCTTTGCTGCTGTTGTGACTTGAGCTTTTCTGGGTGGCGATGTGCCAAAAGGCTTCTCATATTTGATGTGTTTCCCATAGTGTAGTTGACCATCGCCGGCAGCATTTGTAAGTTGTTTCTTTTTCAGTTTCCTTTTTGCCATTGTCAGTTCTTGAAATGGGAAAATGCTGCCACACAGCAGCCCTAAGAGTCGACTGAGCATCCTCAATCTCTTTTACATTATCTTATTAATCTGTAATTTTCTCAGTGGGTTTTATATTTAGTAGCTGACTTGCACATCAAATGATGATGGGAGTCTGTCTGTCATATAGGAGATATTTCAAAATAAAATAAATCAATAATAAAGTAATAAAAGAAAGTGAAATCAGTAATGGATTACTTCACACAGAGAGTAATATTGTCAAATAAGTCATTTATTATTATATTATAATGTGTGTTTTGAAAGTAACTTGCTCAACCCCGATGAACGTCATTGTTTACGGATAAACACATTTTCAGAACCTCTGCAAATTCAGGCGGCCCACTCATTGATCCATGCATAATAATCATTCCATCAATGTCATTGCTGCAGACACTCTGTTAGTCACTGCTGTGAGAGTAGCTCTCACTGAGGAGAAGTTTCATGTCCTCTTTCATAACATCTGCTGGAGATGGCGAGACATGTTTCACATCAAAGGCTGACCTCTCATAACTCCTTGTGTGTATGCGATAGCCAGTCATAAGCTGTTACTTATTTGCCATAGGGTCTAAAACATCACATTGGGGCAGAGCAGTTTTATCATGTCTGGATAATGCTCCAGAAAGTGATGATCTGGGAGGAGTCACTGATCTGGGAATACTTCTTTGTGTCTCTGTCTGTGCTCGGAGATTTTACAATCTAAATGTGTCACAGAGGACAGGAGCAACAACAAGCTCTACAGTATCTTTTAAGTCTACAATCAGTTTCCAAGCTGGCTCGTGTCCAGGAAACAGCCAAGTCATAAACGGTAATAACCTTAACAAATCTTGCCACAGATTGTTTTACGACATGCAAAATTATGTAGCAACAAATGAGGCCAGCTTTTGTTTTGTCATCCCGCGTGTATTCAAAGATTTATTGTGCTTATTGAGGTCGTCAAGTGTAAACAACTTCTTGGAAATAAACACACCAAAACACTGCAAACTCAACTGGGAATGTGCCCTCAAAAAGAAGATGGGCAACATGATGGGAACACCCTGATGAGACACAGAAGTGGAAACAGTGAAAGCATTAGTAGTCACATGGACTTGATTAAGTTCTTTGTGATTGGGGGTAAATGCACAGAAAATCTCCACAAAGATCTTGGAGTGACGGCTCAAATATTTTGTAATAACCATAGACCTTCTCATCATGACTTTTACACAACAGAGCCAGGTATTGAGGCCAAAGAGGAATAGTTGACAATCTGTAGTGTACAGTAGGCCACTCATCTGTTGCTGTCTTCTCTTTTGAAGAACCTTGCTGGGCACATCCTTTTATGAAAAAAGCTTACAGTATGTAGAGAAACTTTAGCAAAGGAACATAGTGAAAACTTCTTTTAGCCTTTGCATCAAGTATATACTGAACTGGATCAACAATTTTGAAATAATCTTTGTAACATTGCTTCAACTTAAAGTCAATGGCTAATGATCCATCCTTTTCTAAAAAGCTTTTGACAAAGGGTTCGATGAACAATCATTTCTCTCCTTTCTCCTTAGAGGTTCAGCATATGACCAACCCTTTTCTGCTGTGACCTTACTCACTTTCACTTCGTTAATTCTTTTAAGACACTGTTCCTACTCCATATTGTGATTTCCCTTGCAGCATGGGCATATTGCTGGCTCTTTCTCTATTTTGCTCTTTGCTCTTTCTTTTCTTTCAGCCTCACCCTGTATCGGATATCTCCTCTTATTACTTTTCGTTTTATTGTCAAATCATTTCGTATCCTCATATCCAAGTTTGCTGTCCAATTCCTGCGCCAACACCATTTCCAAGAAATCCTCCCAGCTGCTGGATCCATGTTGTGAAGAACCTCATCTCCCTCCATTCTCTTCTTCTTTGAGGCTTCTTTGAGCTAGCATCCTTATCGTTGCATAGCTGTCATTTTATGGATTAGTTAACACCTAAAGTGTTTATATTGTCAGATTCTTCATATCAACCCTGTTCTCTTCAGAAATCTGTCCGCACACTTCCTACCTTGTTCACTTTGACCACTTTCCAGCATGGCCTTGAAAGTAGCTCCTGTTTATGCTGATCTTTTCATTTTCCTCCATCATGTCTTATCTTTCTGAAGTAAATTCCCTACAGTTAACAAGTATGTAGATATTCTGTTGTTTCTGGTACCTGACAATGTTGACAGAGTCCAGTTGAATGATTCCCTATAATTTGGATAGTCCTATTAAAGTTACTGTGTTCTGTTCTTACTCTATTCTTCTTCCTCCCATGTGTCTCTCAATACCCACTTTATTTTGCATAGCATGTACAGTACCCGTCTTCCTCTTATCTCCCAACACCAGAGCTGCTGCCATATTGATTTTCTCCATTGAATACCATTTCCCCATTGTTGTTATTGTTTTTTTCACTTTACACTTTTTTATGGATTCAACAAACGAGATATATTATGTCTGATATATGACATTGTTAACATTGAGAAGAGCCAGGCTGCCTAAATTAGCTGGATGCTGACTATAGCTTCATATTTAGCAGACGAGTATGACAGTGGTATTAATCTTGCCAATGATGACCTAAACAGAGAGTGAATATTGGACTTACATTCATCACATGGTCTGAAACACAACTCCAAATGAATGTTAATGTTGCCACCAGGTGGCAACAAAATCAGTTAATGCAGGTTTTAGTTACCTGCCATCACTGGGATGCTTCAAAGTTCACCCTCTGTCACAGAACTTTTCCACGCTAACGCTTGTAATGCTTAGAATTCCAGTGTAGTTGATTTGTGGTTATTGATGCTAATGGTACCAGTGTTTCATTTGCAGTGTTTAGGGCTCTCCTTGAGAAACCACGGGCTGAGAGGATCCATTGCGTCAAAATGTCTTAAACTTTAAGGATTTTAGTTTTAAAGACATGACATTTTGCTGCTAAGATCTGCTGTGCTGTAAAATGGAATAATAAATTCAGTCATCACCACCATTGTTTTCCAAAACCACTCAGGACCCAGATACTGCTGTTTTTCCAGGACAGAGGCTGTAGTGTTTAGCACTGCTGTCATGGCTACTGCCATGCTCCGCAGAGAATATCATGCCGCCAAGTCCTGGATCTGTAGTTCTAATCCAAACCGTTTACAGACACAGAGAACAAAGCTTTGCCTTTTTCAAACTCCAAAACAGGGGTATTACTATATATCCCCTTCCTCCTCAGTCTGTTCTGATCTAAAAATGGTTTGCTTGAGTATATGCAAGATGGTGGCCAACTCCTTATTTAATTGCTTCAAGTTACAGTATGTCTCTGCTTATTCACAGATTCCAGTGATGGGAGGAGACAGAGGGACTGTGTGATGGGGAAGTGAAGTCTTGTCAAACACTAGACTGCCTGTTCACATCGACATAATCACTTGTGAGTGGATTTAAGGGAATTGACTGAAATGAGTTAAGCAGAATATATTAGATGCAGTGTCATCCAAGTATGCTGTTAACATAATTGTAGCTGCACCAGTGGCAGAACGTACCAGCCATTTAGTAGATGATTTGCTCCAAACTCCCAGCTCACATTTCAGTAAGTGAATAACTTTATAGCAAGAAGGTGCAGTGGGAGCTGAATTTGTCCTACTGTGTCACACCACAAATTGTTTTCCAGTGTGTCCTCTTCCATGTTGAATTAAGTTGAAAGGATAGTTCACATTTTTGGATATGCACTTATTGCTGTCTTGCTGAAAGATTGATAAGACTGATAACACTTTGGCTGCGCTGACCTATTTTTTGGTGCAGGTGCATTGACTTCCTTTTTTTTTCTGTTATTGTTTTCATATAAATGAAAGAAATGAGATATAATGTGTTAATTCTGAAAATGTACAGGTGCTTAAGACAGATGCTACCAGCATGCCATGGTTTAGCCAGAACTCGACTAGCTGTCTCCCCTTGCTTACTTGAAGTCTTTATGCCAAATTAAGATAGCAGGCTGCTGGCTGTAGCTTCATGTATAGAGTGCACGTAAGTCTCTGCAAGAAAGTAAACAAGCATATTTGAGATTAAATGAGATAAAACTTCAGTGATCCTGAGGGAGATTGTTGTGCAACAGTTGCAGTCCAAAGTAGGAAAGAGTGCACATGTAAAATATCAATAAAAGTGCAAGTATGAAATATTAATAAACAGACAAAATACAAAATATACACACTGCCAAAAGTAAAAACAAGTCAGTTGCTCATGTATCAAGTTGCTTTGATGAGTTGCATATACATAGGCTAACTATGTATGCAGGCCAACAATTGTCACATCTCAGGTACAAAGAAATCATAACATTTGAAACTATTCCTTTGAATGGATTATACTCAGCTTCTCAAGAGAGGCATTACATTGGTTTTACACAACGTATGATTGTGTCGACTTTGGCTGTGCTTCTCTTTGGTTTATAACTCTGTCCATAGCACCTCTCAGCTGTGACAGCATAACAACAACAAAACCTGTTTTATAAAGCAGCTCAGTGGTGAGGTAAGTGGAAAAACAGAAAGGCTACATTGTTGTTATTAGTAATACTGCTGGTGCTTTTAATGAGTCTTTTAAAAGTCGACATGATTAGGTCTCCTTGATTATTTACTCTACATTCATTTGCAGCGTGTTCGTTGGAATCTGTCACTTTGAATTCAACACAATTGTTCAATATTCTCATAACTGATCATGCAGCCTTGCTGAGCTACTGGTTCTAGTTATTGTTTAAGGAAACCGCTTAGGAACATGAACACAACCCTCAATGGCCTTTGCTTGAGTCCACTACTTAAAGCAATTTTCTTGAAAAGTGTTACGCACAGTCTTACAGTAGCCTGTCCAACTCTGGTTGCCTTCATGCAGCTCACTGCAAACCACAAGCGTGTCTCTTTTTTCCTCTTTTTTTCAAGCTTGAAGGCCTCATTTATACTTGCCCAAAGTTTCCCTGAGCTAAGCCTCTCTGACCTATTACCCAAAGTCCCACAAAACCAGGTTTGTTCAAGTCCCTTTAAAAAACACACGTTTTTGCCAGATGTTGTTCCTTGTTTCTTTCCACATACTCATAAAAAATTATGTTTAGAAAGGGAAAAAAAAAGAAAAAGAACACTGTAATGACATCAGCATCTGCTTGTTGTTGTCAAGAGCTGCGGGAGAGTGATGTGCTAGTGGGTTTATGAAAATGAAATCATCCTTGGTGAGTGCACCTACATGAAAGACAGATCAGCCTTTCTGCCGTCTCATTCTGCCTTGTTTAAAGTTTCTACAGTGCGGTCGTTCTCTTTCAGAGCTGCTTCTCAGTCTCTCTGAATGACCCCTCCTCATGTCTTTCCCTGGCTCCTGCCTGCTTCAAAAGACCTCCTTCAGTAGCATGTTTACATCCAAGCTCACCTCCTCCACTGCCTCTTTAAGTCATGTTTTATAGGCCGTCACAGCGTGTCTTGCTCTGTGTAACTGCAGTGATCTGTTCAGTTACCTTCTGTCCTTCTTGCTTGTGTCCTCATAACAGCATACATGAATAATGATGAACAGTCAATTTGATGAGTCCCTGTGCAGGAACTTGAATGTGATGTGGTTAACTACTGTATACCGCTGCAATATTGTTTGACTAACTGTTTTTCATTTGGAAATCCATCACTGTCAATGTTTTCAAATTGATTATTGGTTATTATTATTGCGTGATTATCACAGTGATGTGGGCAGGGACAGTTTTGAAATCTGTCCTTGTTGATGCATTCAAAGACAGACAGGTCCGTGGATTATCCAAAGTAATCAGGACATTGTGCTTGTTCGATTCATCACTCTTGAGTTTCAGAAAAGCATTTTTTTCAACCAAAACGAACTCCAGTTGCCTTCATTGTATTTGGATGGAGGCAAACGTCCCAGAAAATGAACACATAAACTAAAACTATACCACAGTGGCCACAAGAATAAACAAAACATGGATTTGGTGATTTGGCTGAGCTGTCTCTTTAAATCTGCTACAATCAGTATTTTTAATTAACAAGGCATTAAATGACACCTATGAGGTGTCGCTCATAGTGACAAACGCACAGAGAATCACCAGACTCTGCAGTTCTCATCAGCTCCATGGAACATTCATTTCTGTCATCTCAGGGTTTTGGTTCACTCTCACCACTCTTATAAACATGCTTTCAGAGAGAAAGCTGTGATGAACTCACTGCACACCCTGTCCAGCACAGGCAAAGTTAGCAAATGCTGAGTAAACATGCTGTAGTAGAGTATTTGGCAGCTAAAGAGGACAATAACAGAAGCTGGTGAAGACCAAAACTTAAATTCATCAGGTGACCAGAAACACGACCCCATGTGAATGGTAATGCTGCTTTGTATTTGCTGGATGTGAGCAAATGTTTGCTGAATACTTTCTCCAAAGCAGTGTATCGTATAAAGACAAACAGCTTGTCACTGTTAATAAAGTGAGGCCAGTAATCCATGAGCAGGGAGTTTACAGCTCCAACATTTTTAACCATTAACCATGAGCATCACTTTTTTTTTTTTTTTGTGGTCTCTTTCAGTGTCTCAAACAAGTGCTGTGGTAGAACATTCAGTACTTGAGGGGGGCAGAGTCAGCCCAGCATTTCCTGCTGAAGGTGAAAAGTAAATTGAAACACTGTGTTCGTTTGTGGTGATTTACACGAGTGTGAGGACACCCCTGTCCAAATCTTAGTTCTATGGCAGACAATTTCTTAAAGTAATAGTGTGGTTCCAACTTTGTGGCAACAGTTTGGGAAAGGCCCTTTCTGTTTTAACATAATAGCATAAAGACGTGTTTTGTTTGTAAGTTTGGTGTGGAGGAACAGACCACTGACCTCATCCTCATCAAACACCTTTGGGGTGAACTGAAATGCAGACAGTTGGCACCTCAGAAACTCAGTGGAGGATGTTATATGTATGTATATGTGTGGAAGCTTTGCATCGTTTTCACCCATTTTGTTTCAGACTTACATTTGCATTTGCAACAACTCTTTGTCAGGTACTGCATTTATTTAAGGAAGCAGATACAGGGGATAGTGATGAATCCATGTGTGCTGTAAATCAGTTCTTAACCAAACATTATCTATGGCTCTGTGTTTTAAAGTTCTTTAATCTGTTTACTTAATCAGCCATTTAAAGCCGGAACTCATTTCCACGGGAGGAGGCTCAGCAAGGGAGAATGAATCAGTACCAGGAATACTGCAATAGAATCAACTTCCCACTTTAAATCATCCATCTGCAGACAAACAACAGCGTACAATAATCAGACTGTGTTGCTTTATGTTTGGTATTACTGTAATGCAGTTCAACAACTTCAGGAGATATGAGCAAACACAAACGTAGTCAAACCTCATATCAAAACACGAGATATTTGTCAAAACAGTTAAAGGTTTCTACTTCAAACTTTCACATTCCTTTTACTTGGACATTCATAAAAACGTCAACATTCAATATAGATTTATTATTAGAGACATAAATGGAAAAGGCTTGTGTAGCTCTACTGTAAGCAAACAAGTGGGAAACATTCCATCATGTACTGTAATTTATATACAAAGAAACCTTTTCCATCTTCATTTTTTCAACAATATGAGCAGTGAGCTGAGTATGCACATGTTCATATAGCCATAAGACAAAGATAAGAGACAGACAAAAACACTCTTGTTGTACAAAAATCACACTACACCCTTTCAGTGTCCTCAGAATCCTTTTCTATCTCACTGGTTCTTGCAGAATCCTTACACGTCTATTTTTTATGACCCTGGGAAGAGGCCATATCACTGCAAAATATCAAAAATACATATCTGTCGAAGGGGAAATGCCATTTACTGAATTCAAAAGGTTTCTGCAAGACACTGCAAGTTAATACAGAAATCTACAAATGAAAGTGTACAATGGCACAAGAAAGAATGCATATTACTTTGAGATATACGTCTATCTCTTTTTTTTTTGTTGCAGTTGCAATGACGACGACCACATGAACACATATTTATTCCGAAACATGCAAAAACTTGACAAAGTTTATAAAAATGAATATACCTGCACAACACATGAAACAGCATAAACACCCCTCTAAGCCACCATCATCACACTGACATGAATAAAACGTCTTCAAAAAGTCACATTTCACACAAGAACACAGATGTGTTGTAGTTCTCTATGGGTTGCCTGAATTCACTCTGCTTACAGTCAGTGATGGTAGTGAGGAAAGTTGCATCAGGTCATGCGTCTGCACTGTGTTAGTATAGGAATGTACAGCAGTCATGCATAATAAAGATACCCTGCTATATAAATGATGAACACTAGGTGGCAGGTTTTGCCCACTTTGTACACAGCTCAGTCTGCCTGGGAATAAAATGTCAAGTCATGGCAGGGGATAGGGAGGGCCATGCATAGGACAAACATTACACTGGGAGTAAGGTATATTGCTTTTCATAGAATGTGCATTTATCATTTATTGAGATTTCTTTCCCCAAAAATATGCATACATAGACTTTTCAGACTTCAAACTAAAGACAATCTAAAGAGCTATAGTCTTCTTTGCTGCTCAGCCTCTCATTTTGCATTTTTCTTTCCCTTCTGACATTTACCAAGCAAATCTCTGCATCCTATCCTCTTCCTGTTGTCCTCTTTGCCCCACTCTCCCATGGTCTTGTCTTTGATTTTTTCTTTTCTATTCCCCTGCCCCTCTCACACCTTCATCTCTGTTCCCTTTACTCCCATCTCTTTCTTCTTCCCTCCTCCCTGTCTCTTCTGTCTTTCCTTCCTCCCTTCCTTCCTCCTCCTCCTCTCTGCAGGGCAGCCGGAGAGACTGGCATTTCTGTAACAGCAGGAGGGGAATCTGCACCCAGCCTCAGCCCACGCTGTGCAAAGAGAGGGTGGGTGTGTCATGGCAGAAAGGTGTGTATGTGTGTGTGTTTGTGTAAGCACATGTGTCTGTGTGAAGGTATGTGACTGGTAATAATGAGCATGTGACCAGAACCCCCAGCACTCGTCTATCGCCCTCTGTATGACGTCCACCTCAGAAACTCTACCTGAATACTCCTCTCGTCACTAATTCATCAGGTTGCATTAAACCAGGGGTTTCAGACTGATACTGTGGAACCCCCCGCTCCCGCTCACCACTCACCCAGACAGAATGGAGACCACTGTAAATGATATATATATGAAAGAAGAATAATAATAGTAATCAGGCTCTAATACTCAGAACAATACTTTCCATAATTTGGGGGCAATAACTATAATGATGCTATGGGGTACACCCTTGTTTGCTTTATATGTATGTATATATATAATTGAATGATTCCCCCCCCCATATTTTGGCAAACTGGCACCATTAAAAGTATCCTGATTGTACCATGGGTGTACCGACAACCATCCCTGTGTCACTTTGATACTGAAAGATAAAAAACGTGGTGATTCTGTTATAAGGAGCATCTTTTTTCTATGATTTCAAAGCAGCTTTATGGATGTTTATTTGCAGAGGACATCTGAGATGATGTCCATCCCCAGAAGAGTGAGTCACACTGAATCTAAAAATCTGCATCATGTCTGCGTATTTAGGTTTGAGTGAGTTTTGATCAAAGAGGAAAGAGTGACACAAACCACCAATCAGGCGTCAATGTTTTTAGATTACCTTAATTGCTTCCATGGGCTGTACGCCACAGCCACTGCTGCAGCTCCAATTACTAACTGTGCAAAAGGCTCTGACTACAACAACTAAGTTTTTCTTTAACCTCAGGCAGCATCTTTGCCTTCAACTTTCCTGGACCCCCTGGGAAAGCATTCCTCACAGTTTGAAATTCTCTGTATTAAACTAATTGTTTGGCAGGCTCTCTTTCAGTTTCAAGAAATTTGGCACAGTCTGATGATAATGACAATATGAGTGTAAACCACAAACACATAAGTTCCCCTAAAGCACCTGATACAAGCTGCCGTTTATTGCTCATCAAGGCTCTGCTTTCATTTGGGGACTTGCTTTAATTTAGGGTTAGGGTTAGTGCCTTACTCTTCCTGGGACTCCTGCCAAATGTGTCAACACACTGAGGACAAGGACAAATGTAAAAACTTTTTGTGCAAAACTGTGTCGGGTGAGGTGGAATTCAAAAAGCCAAAGCTTTGAATGACAGTTAGTGGGGAGGAGAGGGACAGTTATGGTTCAGTCTCTCTGTTCTTCCATACAGTGACTGAAGAGTAACGCTATATAACTGGGTGAGTTACAGAGGAACAGATGAGGTACAGCAGCAGGTGAGTCAGGGATGAGCGCCCACTGCGTCGGTGTGATGTGCCTGTTTGGCTTCACTGGTGATAAGAGAGGAAGAGGGCAAATCATTTGTCGATCCTTCTGCCCCTTTAAAGTGACAAATAACTGTACGGGAGGTGAGCGTGGATAAGCAGAGGGGAGACGATAGAGAGTCAGGGTGGAGAGGCGAGGACGGGTGGCTGTGTGGGGGTCAGATATGGTGGTGCAGCTTTGGTAGTGGTGAGGTGGAGAGGGCTGGTCGTGGTTCGACTCCTCTGCTCTTCATGAAAGACAGCAGCTGGTCGGGGATCTCAGCAAGGACATCCTTAGCCAGCCGGGCCATGCTGAGGACCTGGTTGCCAGATCTGTCGATGTAGTCTCTGAACGGAACAAACTAGAAGCGAGGGGACATAATAGTGTCAATTTTAATATACAGTACAGATAGATAGATAGATAGATAGATAGATAGATAGATAGATAGATAGATAGATAGATAGATAGATAGATAGATAGATAGATTAGTTGAATAGTTGAAGAAAAGTGCATGAAAAATTATTTTTTTCAGGCTGCACTAGTGTTTTAAACCTGTCCTACCATTGAAGCTTTAATTAATGACCATGGATGGATGCTCATCCCCACCTCTCACAGTGAGTTTCATTCATTTTCTCGTCAATTTGATCTTTTATTAGATGGAGATTTATGCTGCAATCGGGTGGAAGGACATTGTGTTGGAACACTTTAACTCCTGTTTGCTCAGAGGCATCGTTGTTTTGGGTATTCACAAATTCATACATGCGGTTGGCACTGATTTTTTTGCCCTGCACCATGAAGTGTGTATGGCTTCGTTTAACAGACTGACCTGGTCTCATTGAAACTGTCTCATTCAGTAGTTTAAAGATGGACGACTGAACTGCATTTTTTTCTTCCTTTGTTCATGGGAGATAACAATTAAGTCAGAAATTATAAATCAAAGCTAAAACAAAAATTCTCTCCATAAATTTAATCTTAATCATTTTGGTCTGTGCCCACCCCAATTTACCATGGACCAAGGTGCCATATTCAGATTTTTTGTTTTGTCTGAATCACAGAACAATCATACAGCATTAAGAAAACCGACAAATATTCATGTTTGAGATGCTGGAACCAGTAGTTCTGCCATTTTTTTCTCAAAAAAAAAAAAAAAAAGAAGAGTATTCTGCTGATTCAACATTGCGCTGCAGCATCAGACAGCAATCAAGATATCTCCTTTTTATTCAGTGCATCTTCATCCTGGCACCTACATCGACTATGATGCTTGACTAAGGTTTAGAGCAACAATCAGGTGAAAACTTCCTGTGTGTCTTTCTTCAATTCTTGCAAGAATATCAGCTTTGTGTTCAACTAAACAGGCCCAGGTTTCACACTGAATAAGTAAATTGAGACTAGATTTTCATTATATTTCAATAAATATACTTTTTGTGACATTTTTGTTTAGTGGTGTGCTTGTGATTTTTCTAATGTAAAATATGTGCTGTGGCTCAAAAAGGTTGGGAAACACTGCTCTAGGCTGCAGCAGAGATGCAGAGGCCTGGTCAGCTTACTTGTCTCCAACTCCACTCCCTCAGATCATGTCAAACTACTCCTTATATACCATTATGATGCATGCACATTCAGACATTCAGACATGTAGACACACCCAGAAGTAATTACATATGTATTTTGGTTATCACTACATTGCAAGAACAGTGTAATTAACATAAATCTGTTCTTACTGTAGGCACACAGCTCTGGCTGTACAAACTGCTCACGTGTAAATAGATTGTACATTGATACATAGCAACTGACTGACCTTGGAAAAGGTACTGAACAAGTTTATAGTTCACAGGTTATTTATTATAAGAAACAATGAATCAATGCTGCTGCACTGAATGCATTCGTCATATTGAAACATTAACAACAATGCATGGAAATGTAAAGTGATTGAACTTTGTTTTTGTAAACATCCTGATTGAATTAGTGCTACAGTAGGGATAAATATAATCAAAGGATTACTATGAGCATGCAAATGTGATTACTGCAGTCAGTAAAACAAACTGGAGGGATGGCGCTGCGAAAGCACGATAGCAATATCAATACAGCCATCAAACAAAAGCAGAAATGATCCAGTTATTAACCTGGTGTGGGGTCGAGCTTATTACAATGATGTTTTAGAAGACAGATCATTTCTCCGTGCTCACCAGCAATACAAAGCAATTCAGTCAAACCTTTCAGGTATGTAGGGATATATAACGATTACTGTGACTGATGCTAATGTTGAAATGATAACTAGATACTTATTTTGTAATAAACACCCACGCTAGAATTAAATTTCTGCAATCTCATACACTCACATGCCTCCTCCAAACGTCTAGACACTACAAATTTATCATTGTACGTGCTCATTTATCATCGTAGCCTATGGTCTGCCAGCTGACTGGACAGTCTTCTGAACACAATACAAAACTCCAATAGTACATTGTTATCAGGGGCAACTGTATTTGCTTCTTATTTGTATTCTCACATATATCTCGAAAAGTCTTTCCAAAAAATTGCACTTTTCTGTTCACAGTTCTCGTTTTATCGGTGCCTGATGGGGTTACTGCTCGCTTTTTATAAAACTCACTGCTAAACAATTGAAAGAAAGAGCTGCTCTCTCTAAAAGCAATAACGATGAAGTGTCTTTAAGAGCAGACTCAGGAAGAAAATGTCTTTGCTTTGATTTGTTTAGCCTGTTTTTATAGTGACCCTTAAAAACTTCTCAATTTTTATTTTGTATGTCTGTATTTCTTAGCTCTAATAATTGTATGTATAACACATGATCAGCTTGTGTTGGCAGATTGGAGTTGTGTTCCCTGTTTAGTAAAAATAATCACATGACCTCAACTATTAAAATCCCAAGTTCACATCGAAATGAAGAAGAAGTTATCAAAGATCCACAACAGAAGGTTTTAAACCTAACCTATATCAGCATTTAGAGTTGTGGATAACGAAGGGTTTGCCTGGTAGGACTGTCGCAGACAGGGTATTATCCACTGCAGGAGACAGAGCGTTAACACAGCAGGGCGCTCTGCTTTGCCTTTTTCCTCCCTCACTCCAGAACACACAGACTAACTGCTGCTATACAACAGACATTGAGGCACTGATGTTGGACAGTCAATGACACTTTCATTTCATTATTCTCGCACAGTTTTTCTTACACATTCATTTTTCCGTTAATGTTTCATATTGTAGTACAGTATGGTGACATGAGGACTGAAGGCTGGCTGATGTCTGATGGCTTAAACCTAATCGTTTTATTGGGTTCATACTGATAATTTAAGTCAGACATTTTTTTTACACATATATAAAAAAAAGTATTTGAAATAAATTTATGGTTCTTATGTCAGGACACTAGCTTTGCCATTGAATTGGTCTGTTCAGTGGCCCACTGTAGATCAGTAATGTATATTGTATGAGGCAATCCCCATTGTGTGTTTGAGTATGTTGTAAGTATGTAGGCTCATGTCTCACATGTGAAGTTAAACAGAATTATAATGAGTACCTGTACAATGTCTCTCTCAGCAAGGCGTCCTCTGGAGGACACTCTCACCTCATCTCCATCCAGCTCCTCCATCGCTAAAAGGACAGGAATGCAATAGAGAGAACACCACTCAATACTAGAACCACAACGGAGAACATAATGAAGCTACAGGTTGTTCCTTTGTATTTTCATAACATAAAGTGCTTCTGTGGAGCACAGTGTGAGGAGAAAGAACAGAAATGGCGTGCACAGACTGAAGACGCAGCAAATAACAAACAGAGCAAATTAGACCTCGCAACACACACACACACACACACACACATG
The DNA here is from genome assembly GCF_039877785.1 of Chaetodon trifascialis. Taxonomy (NCBI): domain Eukaryota; kingdom Metazoa; phylum Chordata; class Actinopteri; order Chaetodontiformes; family Chaetodontidae; genus Chaetodon; species Chaetodon trifascialis. The sequence goes on from NC_092063.1 coordinate 23,372,912, forward strand.
CTCTGAGGTGCTACAAAGCCAGTGTGACCTTGTGACCCCATAACATGCCTGACTGCTCTCACCACCAATCCCACCATTCAGTTGCTTAAACTACTTGAAAATGATGGGTCAATCCAACTCAATGATGAGGCGTAAGTCGTCACACCCTGCTGAGCAGTAACAGACTGCACACATACACAGCCACACACGTGTGAATACACACACACAAACAGTCCCCACTGAAAAGTCATTGATCTGTGGATGCAAGATGCCTGCACACTTGACTGCATTGACTTTCTGCAGCGGCTCTCTCAGGAAGGGAACCATGTTCCGGTGTATATAAAGAAGTGATTATGATATACTGCTATAGTGGCTTCCTATTGCTCACAAGAACCTGATCAAGTCAGGGAAAAGTCAAGGCCAAAGTCGAATGCTGCCTTTTGTATAAAACATCACATATTTGTTTCTTTGCAATGTCAAGGTTGTTGAATTTAATCAAGACTGTTTACATTTCCAGTGTATTTGAATTCATTCCTGTGGTTGGTTATAAAAATCTGTTCAGCTATAGGCCTTGAAAGGTGCACTGCAGAGACCCTGACCACCGGTTGCTTCCCCATATTGTTTATGGGTTAGAAAATACATTTAACATTTTGGTAGGAATACCAATGAAAAGCATTCATTGTGAACAAGAGACCTTTAACTGCATCATCACCTACCAAAACCCCTCCCTCAAAAGCAATGCCCAGTCATAGCTTAGCAGTCATAGCTAAGCATGACTGGGCTGTCAATTACATGCTTAAGCGATGTGTGTGGGTAAATTTTGTATTTTAAATGTAAGGAGTAGACTAAACATTGTGCTTATCTGCTCTAATGTAATCTGCAGATGTTACAACATCCAGCTAAGTAGCTGACTATCTACCTGGATAACAGAATGCTACTTTCAAGGCCAAGGGACACATCAGTATCTAACAAGGTTATGCTTTTCAGGGGGTTACAAAAACCCAAACACCTCTTTTGTGTTGTATTTCCACTGTGTGGAAGGCAGTTCTTGATGCTACAGGACCAGGGTCAAGGGTACAGTTAGCAGCTCTGTCCTGCCTTTGATTGGATTTGGGGAAGTTCTGAGTAACCCCGGCAAATGTTAATGTTTATTTGAGTATCTTGATACATTAGTTTCATTAAGGTATTGTTTTTGATTGGTCCTTTGGGTTATTTTTTTATATGCAGTATATATACTGGGCCAGGGCTTAGCTAGCTAGCATCTCTCAGCTCATTGGTTTGATTTTACCAACTGCAACTTTACTATGTCAATTCATAGTGAACTTCATGTGGACAGAAGCATGACTCGTTGAGTGTTAATGTTGCTCCATGTTTTTTACCCTAGTTTGCCCTATGAGCTTTATGTCAGTATAGCATTTAAAGCTTGTTGTGTTGTCCAAATGTGGTCAAAAACATTAATGCAGGTTTAAAATGGTTACATGGAAAAGATGGTACTGATATTGTTTTTCTCCCTGACTGCAGTTGCACATTTCTGGGAAAAAACTGACCAAAAATCATTGGCCTCACGTATTTGATGCTGTGCATACAGTTATTGTCAAATGCAAAAATCTGATTATGAAGAGGTATAGTGATTTCATTTACATATATTTTTAAGAAAAAAATTTTTTACTCCTGGTCCATTCTCTTAATTACATAGACTAATAATGGAAGATTGCACTAATTGGCAAGGAGTCACTTTCAGGTGATTGGCATTGATATTAGTAATTGTAAGACAATGTAAGAACTAACAGTGGCCATAAAACTCATGAGACGTGCATTCCATGTCTGCGACGGTAATGAAACATTCTGTTTTCCGTAAAGAAAGTGACTTCTTGTCATCGAGCGCGACCTTCCTCTCTTCTGTCATGTTCACTCATGCTGACATGAAAATTAGAGACCTTTCACCAAAATGTGAGCACTCACCATCAAACTCAGCTGGTCCAACACCCACGATAATTATGGAAAGGGGCAGTGATGCTGCCTGTACAAGAAAGACAATTAGCAGTCAGCTTAGTTGGTTCATTAGATCATAAAGGTGCATTAAGATGTCAAAAGCTTTGGGAGAACAACAGAGCTTTACAGAGAGTTATTTTGGTTTAGTGAGCATTAGCTCACAAAAATAAATGAAGCACTGATAGATCATAAGTTCTGCACCTGGATGATGCAAGACTATGTGTGATTTGGGGGATTTAAAGCAAATTTTTATTCTACACTGCACAATTAAGATAATTAGGAGGGAAAAAATGACAAACAAATGTCAATTTTAATATTCTACACTGCCTGTCATGAGAGAAATCATTCAGAACCAACTTAATTGGATCAGACACCTCTCATACATCCATTTGACAGGTTACTGAAACAACTATTGATCACTCCATAAAGAGAGATCAGTCAAACTGAGAGAAAAATGTCTTCTCTCTTTGACTTGAACCATGAACAAAAAATCTGAAGTGTTTTTTCATATTTCTGAGTTATTGCTTCCCACAGAAGGCTGTTTGCTGGGACACAGCAAGCTGTTTGTATCCAGACATCAAGGATCATAGTGTTGTTCTTGAGATATATTTTGTCCCCCACACAAAAGAGAAAAGAGGATGGACTGAGGGAAAAGTACTGCTATCCCTCTGTGTGTGTGTGTGTGTGTGTGCGCGCGTGTGTGTGTGTGTGTGTGTGTGTGTGTGTGCATGTGTGTGTGTGTGTGTTTGTTTGTCCTTATGGGGACAAAATGCAGGTCCCCTTAATGTAAATCATTAAATCTTAGGGTGCAGACTGAGGATAGGGTTACGGGTTAGAAATAGGCAAATAGTGGTTATGGTTAGGGTTAGGGTAAGGCCCCAGGAAATGAATGTAAGTCTATGTAATGTCCCCACAAGTGATAAAAACACAATGTGTGTGTGTGTGTGTGTGTGTGCGTGTGTGCGTGTGTGTGTGTGTGTGTGTGCACGTGTGCGCGTGTGTGTACTCACATTGACCACAGCCTCTTTGGTCTGGACCATGTCAGATATCACTCCATCTGTGATCATCAACAGGACAAAGTACTGAGAGCCATCTGTAACCTCTGCTGCACAGCTGCGCACACACACACACACACACACACACACACACACACAGATTAAAGCTTACATTCTGCTTATGCACCTAACTAACACACAAAGGAAAACACGATGCACACCTGTTGGTTTCATATGCTGGTCCTGGTCTACAGAGGCTCAGAACTTCTGTATGGTTGAATAAAGCTGCAACACACAGTAACGTATCTGTCTGACCCTATGACCTTCACTCTGCCCTCTGGATGCTGAAATGTAAATGACTCTGGAAAGATGCTCTGGCTCCATGATGACATCACTGTCTTCGCAGGTGGATGGACATGTAGCAAACCCTTTGGCCGTATCTGTTGACACTACCAAATGCACAAATCAGCCTACGCTGTCTCTACCGAGCAAAGGAAACAAAGTGAAACAGTAACTGAACACTGACCAAAACACTATGTGCAGCTTACTCCCTTACATATAATCAGGTTATTGTAAAAAATACTTTATATATTTTGATGCCAAGCCTGTCCTATGAACAGCATCTGTCAAATCACAGTTAAGCATCCGTAACTCCTGCAGGCACTACAGGTGCCAGGATTTCAGACATTGGCATTTTAATGTCAATGAAATAATAGCAACAGCTAATAATAAAAGATGGATTATTATTATTATTATTTTGTTTAATTTGATTGTAGGGAGACAGACATTGACTGCTGGGTGAGCTAGATTGACTTTTAACTAGTGAGAGAGAGAACAGTGTAGTCTGCTCTCACTTCACAAGCTTGTTTCAACAGAAATGGTCATTGCTTTCAAGGCAATACATAGACAAGTCACACAGTAATTTTCTGCTCTACCTCCCGTCTTGCCCACATTTTATAGGCTATTCTAGTCTCAACAGGAAATGTATTTGGAACCATGAAATTAGACAGTGGCTGTATCTGCATTCTAAGCCGTTGATACACACATTCTACACCGCTGGAAACTTGCTTATTCTTAACAGGCTGGGCAAATATAAGATTTTGTAAGGGTGTACAGCAAATAAGCGTTCAAAATGTATGAACACAGGTGTCATCTAAACCACATCATCATCATTCAATCATTCAACGAAGAAGTAACACTTCTGAAAGAAGAAAACATTCTTCTTACGAAGAAAAGGTTGTACCCACTCACTCAACAAATAGAAAGAAATATTCTTGTCTACAACCTCATCAGCTACCATCATCAGCTAACAGCATGCTAGCTAACAACATGTCAAGCTAACTAGCATGTTGCTATCACCAGCAGCAGAAACAACCAGGAAAAACAAATCATCCTCAGCTACCATGCTGACGTACTAGCAAGCAAACAGCATGTTAAGACAACAGTATGCTGCTTGAGTCACCAAATGAACCAAACAACAAAAACCATGTTAAGCAAACTAGCATGCTAAGCTAACTAGGATGATAACAGTCCGCTTCAGCTACCCTCCCCTTATCAACTGGTGACAATAGAGTTACTCTTTAGAAATAAAACAGAATGTGATCATTTTCTAATCCTTTTTGGCCTATTTTCTATTGAAAACAGTTAAATAGCAATATATTTAATGTTTGACCTCATCAGTTTCATTATTTTTTGTAAATATGATGCTTATTCTGAATTTGATGTAGCAACAAACAAGTTGGGACAGGAGCAATTAAAGACTGGGAAAGATGTGGAATGCTCCAAAAACACCTGTTTGGAACCTTCCACAGATAAACAGGTTGATTGTAACAGGTAGTATCATGATTGGGTATGAAAGGAGCATCCTGGAAAGGCTCAGTCGCTCACAAGCAAGGATGGAGAGAGGTTCACCACTTTGTGAACACATGATTGAATAAAGGAAATTATTACATGAGCTCAGAACACTTAATGAAACGGTACTCTGGAATTACATACCTTTTCATTAAAAAGTTACATAAAACCTCAGTTAAAATGGATTTGATCCCCTGCCATGGCAACCCCTCAGATGCTGCTTCCACAACACCAGGTCTCTGAGTTGTTTACAACCCAAAAGTACAACCTTGAGCAAAAGAGAGACCCTTCAAAAATAACAAGCACCAAAAAACATGGCATGGAGAAAATCATGTGACCTTGCTTGTTGTTTTTTCGACTGCACTTCATTCCCTTTCCAGCATGAGTTCAATGAAAAAAACAAATTAATACATCCACATTGCCAAATATCAGCACTGGCTTGATATGATGCCAGATGAGTTTGGAGGACTGTTTCAACGTGTGTGTGTGTGTGTGTGTGTGTGTGTGTGTGTGTGTGTGTGTGTGTGTGTGTGTGTGTGTGTGTGTGTGTGTGTGTGTGTGCATGCGTGCATGCGTGCGTGCGTGCGTGCGTGTGTGTGTGTGTGTGTGTCCTTCACCTGCTGTTTGCCTATTTATTGCAAGGAGACAGAATCTAATACCAGTGATTTAGCTGTTCCACCTGGCTGAACACAACATCAATCTGTGAGTCTATGTCTTTGTGTGTGTGTATATACAGTATGTGTATGTGTATGTGCATGTGGATGGAATTTTGCCTCGTGTGTGTGTTATAGCACCTCTGTCCTCTTGTGTGTTTTGTTTTTTCAGTGGATGATTTCTATGCCACCTCTGTGCCTCTTGCCGCTTGACATATTGGTGTCAAACATAGGGTGGGATAAAAAACTGACGTGATAATTCAGTGGAGTGACAAGTAGGCTAAAATGTCAAACACTAATCTGGTCTAACAACCACGTAAATCCATGTCCAACAAAGACATGGAATTACCTGTGGCAGCAGAATCCTCTTTTTAAAGCGTTTTGTTAACCTTTTAAACTGTCATTAAAGTAGGTCTTAGCTTTATGGTGCAAGAATCAATCAATTCATTCCTGTAACTGGCCATTGGCAGTCAACTAACTGCAGAGGACGAGGAGTTCTATTTGCTGGTTGTGGTTCTGATGTTTTTTCGAATCAGGCCATTAGTTGGAACATGTCTCACAGAAAACAGTATTCTAGGTGATGCACAGTCTGGTTTTAGTTCAGGACACAGTTCAATTACTGCAGCAGACAGAACACAAAGATCTAATGTTGATCATTGTAAATCTAAAGCCCTAAAGATCACAAAAGCTGTACCACAAGGCTCCATATCATCATATCCATACATCAGCACCTGTTCTGTTTGTCTCTTTAAAAACTGGAAAGGAAGGAACATCCAGCCAGTAGATCATAACAGATCATATCTATACAATTACATGTCTAACTCACTGACCTCCAGACTGCCTTTTACAAACTACAGGTATCATTTATGAATTAAAATAAAATTGTAATGTACAAAAATCTTATTGTGTAACAGAAATCATGTCCATTCTGTGCAAAAGGTAGAGAACATTACTCTTTAAACAGCTTGAATCTATCTGTATCTATATTCCATACTCACATTGACAATGTTGTAAAGAAATGTATTTTGGATTTCACCACATACATGTACGGATCAGATTTGAGTAAAAATTCTTCCCTTTCCCTGTAATGTATGTGCCCTGTTATGGACCTCACTGGAAATACAGAGACAGATTTATATGTACCTTTTCCTCTTTATAAGCATTCTATATTCCATAAACTCCCTGTCTACCTTTGTAAAATTGTTTCTCCTTTCTCAAACTGCTATCAGACCACATCATCAAGACCTATAATCTTGTGCAGTGTCTGTATATTTGGGGTGTGTTTTTGTAGTCTGCACTCTGGGCCTGGAAGGTAAACTTCATTTGGAAACATACCAGGTATTAAAATGCCAAATTCAAAACACATTTTATGAAAAATGAAATGTGTTTTAAGTCAGCCATGCTCTCTCTTATGCCTCTCAGATACTACACTGTTGTGATAGATGTGGATGTGAATATGTATGCTATTTACATTTATGTTCACTGTAAATACTGCATATATAATTCAAGACAAAAGGAAGATTTTATGGGCTACAGACATATATGAAATACTGTGTGAAAGCCCCACATCAGCACTGTCAACTAGATTTATAAACTTGTCTCTACATGATATATAAGTAAAGTTATGTTGCTATAAATAAAACAAGCTCATTGTATTTACTGATGAATAGCAACTCATCCTACATTTTAAAAATGAATAAATGTCACCACAGAACCAAGCGATATGAGAATTTTCTAAGGGAAAGTGTAAGCAGCAAGCAATCATTGATTGTAAGACAACATTTCCCATTGGGATGGTTTCTGCAGCTTCACTTAGGAGTCTAAATTTGAAATGAAATATATAAATCCAAAATCAGCCCCATTTCCCAAAAATGACTTCTTAAATATTCCTACTCAAATCTGATGACACGCTTTAACTGATTATTAGCTAATGGGATAATCCTGCACATGTTGACTTGCCCCCTGCTGTTTCATAAATAAAACAAAATCTCTAATCTGGTGAAAAAGCTTATTGTGAATCATGTCACTAATAAGCTTTGATCGAGGCCTGTAAATACCAAAATGAAGAAAAAAATCCTGAGGGTTTGGCTGAAAGAAAACAAATTGTGCCCTCACTCAAACACACACAGGCACAAACTTACTTTGCCACTTTGTTGATAACGGGTGCAAAGTTGGTGGGTCCATACAGCTGCACCGTCCTCAGGCTCTGGAAATAAGCCTCCAGAACCCCCTCTATGCCCACACAGTTGGGACTCTCATTGTCACCGCTCTGCAACAGACAGCATACAGCACATTAATGAAGCGCACAGTGTACAATTAACAGGGCAGTGCAATTAACAGGAAACACCAATCCAGTACATAACTGTTTACACAGTAAAGATAATTAAACATATGTTAAATATATTAACAGCCATGGTATGTCTTCTATCTGTGTTTAATTTACCATTGTCTGACACACTGTGTACAAAGGAATATCATCAGGTGGTCAACACCTTAAAAGAGAACATCGACAGGAAACTCAAGAGGTTACTCTTAAATAAATTCTGAGACATACACTAATATGTAATGACATTTATGGAGAGCAATACTGGTCATTTTCAAGTACAGTGAGATAGTAAGTTTGAGGAAGTTCAATGACTGTGGGTGTACAAATCACTGTGAACTCTAGGGGGCACTGTCAGGGATTTATGACTCAATAATCTGTAATATTACAGCCATAAAGTTTTAAGGTGCTCTTAACACATTTTTAAGAGACACTTTGATTTAGTATTTAAGCGCACCCTGTACTTGGGTGCAAGAGTAGTATCATAAAAAGAATGGTCAAAATCAAAACAGCAGTTACGAGACCCATGCTAATCACTTTTCAGCTGACCCTCTGTGCCCGGTGAGTGCTTTAAACTGCATGCCCCCAATTTGTAAAGCAGACTTTCTGTTAAGAATTCAAACTCTCAAAAGACTAAGCTGAAATTCTAATGTATTGGTTTTCACAAAAAAAGAAGTATCTGCATTTTTTTGATATGGTAGGAAACGCACTCAGCTTTTGTTAGGCCCTCAGGAGAGGTGTATGAATTTTAGTGAGTTATGCTCGTCATCTTCAAAAAAAAGTGTATTTTCAGAAAAACTCCATTCTGTATCTTTCCTTTGTCACATTACCGCTATTTTTTTCAGGGTTGTAAAAGCTGGTTTAATTCAACCAAAATAGAGAGACCTGGCTTTGCATCAGCTTTGCATCCAGCGGTTTCTGACTGGTTGCCCTGATCCCTCAGGAAGGATGCGAGGACAACGTAGGAGGGGATGCTGGGAGATTCCTGCTGGCAGGCAGATGAGCCAACTTCTCAAATCATGCGACCAGCTGTTGTCGCAGCGACGATTCCTGGTCCTAACCACACCCTGCTATGGGTGAACTGTGTTGTGTCTGAATTCATATGGTTGTGTATGCATTCACACGTGTGTGTCTTACCAGTGGAAAGGCGTGGGAGATTTTGCCATCAGGGGGCAGCTTAGCTCCGAAGCCATAGGCAGGAAAGAGCTTGTCGCTGTCGTAGTCCTGGATAATCTCACCCACTGCTTTCAGGGCCATGGCATATGCATTCATCTGGTAGGGACTCATATAGTGGAGGGATGTGGGCTGGGAGGGGTTACCTTGAAGGAGGACACACACACTGCACAATGAAGTGAGTGATGATATGTCTCCCTCCTTCTCTCTGTGTGGTTTTCACTCACCAAATACAAACTGTAGATCATCACCAGTGGAGCACAGGAGATGATTCACATAAAAAAAAAAACTGCATGTTTCATCTTCTTTCAATCAGGTTTCCCAAATGAAGCAACTAATATTTGCATTTTAACTGCAATCGGGACTGTCTCTGGCTGTGCTGTAGTACATCAATGACTGTGGCTTTAACAGTCTAATTTTACATTTGAAGGAAAGGAAATAATAGTAATCAGTTTATCCAATCATGCAAATGTCTTACAAAATTGCTGTATGATCAGCAGTGATATTATAGCACACATGTAAACACAGTCAAATCTGACTGAATACCAACTCTGACTTCTCCCCTCGGGATAAAAAAAGGGCTAGATTCTCCCCTCCATTATGAAACCAGTTCCCTGCTTTAAAGGGAATGAAAGGAGGGGGCTTGATTTGATTAGCCACGATAGATGGCTGCTCCTAACACACCTACTGATAATGTATTCCTCCTAATCCCATAGCTTCCCACTGCACTGCAGGTGTACTGTGTGCCTCCGGCCATGAAAATACCAAACACATTCACCACACCCTGTGCACCTTGCACGGTCGACTGTACTTTCCACTCTGTGAAAATAAGAGCCTAAATGTAACAAGCTATTCAAGGCAGCGGTGTTCCCACCATCACGAGTGCAAATGTAAATGAAAAATGAATAAAGGTCACATGTTGCATTCCAAAGGGGAAAGGGTATAAGTGCCTTTCACCCTGAAGGTCAAAACTAAAGTCTTTAACTGAAAACACAAAACTCAAGTTTTGTCGTTTTGATAGTTTCAGACAGACACTGACAGACAACAGCAAGTGATTCTATTCAAGAGCACACTAACAAGTGGAGTGAAGGTGCATGACACACTGTCTGACCTTAATCATGGAAGTCCTCATCTCCTGAGCAATAATAACTGGTTGTGTTTCTTAATATATCGCTCGGACAATATTCAATAGAATTGCTTACCTCTGTGCCATTGCATTAGAATGGCAAATGATGATTTCTCTAGCAAGAGCCAACCGTACTATATTGTCAGCTGAGTATTTTGTTACATACAACTGATTTGCACACTCACCAGCAGCTCAATAAGTGTAATACTGTTTAAATCATCTTTTTAAAGGCCTTTCATCTTTGATCAGACTATTTTCAGCATTTAACCATTTTTAGAACTGAACTTTTAACATTCAGATCGCAGCAGCGTATACATGCTTATCTGCACACAGTAGCTGCTAGATGTGTTATTTCTTTGGAAAAAATGGAAAATGTGAGTATGCCCAGTCATGTTCCTGGTGGTACACAAATAGCTACTGGGCTTTCTAGGCTGGTTTGCAAAACTGAACTTTCTCTTTCTAATGTAGTCTGTTAAATGGACTTTTTGATCATTTCATTAAATTTAGAAAGGATGGCGTACAAAAACAATTAACATCAAATTAATCCCAGCAACTACTTTACATCTGCAGTGCTTAGATATGTACACATAAACCACATAATAAAAAATAAATTTATCACCATTTATCAAATCATTAGACTTAGAGAAGTAAATCAGTATCATTCTCAAGTGTGTATGTTAATTATAATGCTAGAGCCAGCAGGCAATAGCGTAGCATAGCAAGACTTGAAACAAGGAGAAACAACTAGTCTGCCACTGGCCAAAGCTCAAATGTATACCTATAAACACCTCTTTGCTTTGTTTGCTACTACAGAGACTGTATCTTGTTAATCAGTACGCAAACAGAAATGTAAAAACAACAGCTGAGGCTCTGACTTTGAATAATGAATAAGTGTCATCCCAAAGTCATGGAAAACATCTGATTCACTGGCAGTTCATATGGCCTTTCTGCAATCTGCAAGGGTCTTGTTTTATGTATGATGAAAATTTGAAATGGTTGAGAGATCACATCTGGTCTATGTTTTGATGCCATGGCAGGGAGCCAGTGAAGTGTTCTAATACACACATACATGCCACAATAATAGAAAACACATCCAAGACTTCCAAAGGCATGTATCTAAAATACACCAGTAAGTGACCTACCGTTGGATGCTGTGAAGTCTATAGCCACTGTGAAGTTCAGCTGTGTTCTGTTGCAAAGAAAATGAGAATAAATGAGAGAAAAATAGTAAAACAAAAAAAGAGCATAATACACTTTAGTATACTTCCCGTTCACTGTATCTCCAACTCACATACACACCAACACAATGTACTGCAGTGTAATGAGTTTACTGGTTCACTGGCTAATTAGTATGGCGGGACAATATTCCCTCTACCATCTTGAAGGTCTAATTAGGTACAACAAATGGAACCAGTAATTAAAAGTGAATGAACTGAATAAATTAGTTATTTGCAGTGAGAATCACCAATGCAAACTTCCCCCAAAACTTCACCCTTACAGAGCCCATTTTGGGAAATTCAGTCTAGTCTTTTTCAGATAGCTACACACACACACACACACACACACACACACACACACACACACACACACACACACACACACACACAAAGACACACCCACAAAGATACAAACAACCAAAATGGTGGCTATTGACACTCAGTGTTAGAGCAGGGTAATTATTATTCCACTCACCCTCCTCGGATGAAATCCACAAAGGTATACTCAGACTCCACTTTGAAGGACAGCAGAGTTACCTGCCGAACACACACACACACACACACACACACACACACACACACGTACCAACACACATATGGAGTAATAAACAGAGGAGGATGGTGGAAAAGGGACCAGGGCCAGGTAGACAGGAAGGAAAAAGACAAACAGGTGGCCAGACAGCAAAGGAGTCCATGAGAGAGAAGCAGATTTATGAGGTGATGATACCTATATAAATATATAAGATGACATAAAATAGCAATACAGAATAAATGGCATGGGAGAGGTAGGTGTACTCACAGTTCCTGAATTGATATATTTTTTCTTTTTGCCTTTCTTCTTGGGATTTAAAACCTGCCCATGATAGGAAAAAGTAAGTTCGTGATTAAGAGGGTACTCGTAAAACCACTTCATACCCCAAAATGATGGTTAATAATGAACATGAATAATTCAATTCAGATTCCTGATAATACTGGCAGCCCATGAATTGAAACTGATATTGTGTGGAACTGTGTGTATATAGAGAGTAGAGAGGATAAAAATGGACTCGGAGAGGTGAAGAGATTAAACTATCCATTCATCTATCCAGCCATCCATTTGTGCAAATCTGTATGAGCAGGCAATCAGAACAACAAGATCAGCTCAATTCCAGTATGGTGGCTAGTGTTATTCAGTGCTTAGCCCCTTCAGGGATCACAGCATTCCCTACATTACTCGTTATGATTCAAATTACATGCACAGCTAACGCTAGCTACTCCTCCTCTCTGGAGTGCAGGATGAATACAATACAAGTGTTTGGGAGCTGCTGATTACACCGACGAAATGTATAACGTGATGGGAAAGAGTGGTACCACTGATAAGTCCGAAAGCAGTTTTACCCTCTTTTGGAAAACATCACTGTCTCAAGAGGCTGGCTTATTTTATTCAATCTATATCAACATTTACATTTCTCATCCTGTGTCAAATAGAATATCAAATAGCATCACATAGCATCATAAAAACTGAACAATGCAGGACCAGTACAAGATATCCACCTGTGAGTCTGTTTGTGAAATCCCCTCCTTAGAGGGTCAAGGGAAAGAATTTCAACTACAAGTGTGTTTAGCCTTTTAACTTTGAGATTGACTGTATCACCTGTATTTTTATTATTTCATTTTAGAAAAGGTTGTGTAAGCCTTTGCAGGGGTTATAGAGTTTTCTCAGCCTTTGGAGAGCCAGCCAGCTCAAGCGAAAACATCAAAATCACCTAAACTAGAAATACAAGGTCTCCATAAGACAAAAGAAACAACAAACCACCCCCATGTCATGTCTCACCTCATAGACATTGAACTGGTTCTGCCCCCGAGACAGCTCTCTGTAGCTGGTGGTGAACTCGCCAATGAAGTCATGGCTGCAGACAAACAACACCCACACATACAGGCAAGCATGAACACATATTTTATAAAGTGATATAAATGGTTGTGTATTTGTCTCTGTCCACATCTTTTTCTCCATCTTTGTTTCTGTCAATCTCCCCGTTTCTGCCTGATCTTTCGCCTTGCTGCATAATAAGTTGTTTTGTAGGACACTAAAACTCTTCAAATTTTCACGGACAGAACGTACACAAGCCACTACATTTTCTTCTCACATTTGAAAGACGTCAAAGTGAATTACAAGGTTACAGTGAGCAGTTTTCCACAGATGATTTTATTACCTTCCATCTCGATCCCAGTCGTAGACATCTACCTTCACAGTCCTGAAACAGACAGAGAATATCTTATTTCTGAGATCTGCTCTTTACTACATCATCTGCTGTCAATAAAAACAGAGCCTCAAGTTCTATTTAATTAAACCTTACACGATCACTGCTTCAGTATTGTCACGCCCGGGATGATTATTGGTGCAGTGGGTACAGACTGTTTTGTGAACTCAAGGACCATCTATGCTCAGACTACTTTCCAGCAAATGAACATCATCAATTCCACATCTAGGAGAGAAACATGAACTGAAGCTTTTAAGTTTGCATGCAGTACCATGAATATACAATTCCAGCCACATGTGAAGAGCCGTATATGCTTCATATGTAAATGTTGTTTGGCTGTGTTACATGAATGACACCTCATTTGGTTGAAATATCACAGATGAAGTCATTAGCATAGCTAGTATGGGCTTTGCGATTCTGCTTTACTGTGAAGACCCACAAAGTTTCCTCTTCATGTTTATTCTCTGAGGGAGAAGTGAATCGCTTTGGCACTGTGGGAAGTTTTTGTATGTTGCTTGTCTCCAAGATTATAAACAAAAACAAAGTGCTATGACAAACAAAGTCACATAAACTATTGGAGGGAGTTCCATCCATCCATCCATCCAGTTGTGGTTGCTAAATTACAAAATGTTTGCCAAGCAAACCAGTGAGAAGTAGTGGAGGCAATATTGCGTGATTTTACTCTCGGTGGGTTTGTTCAGACAGAAGATGAAGCTAATTTTGACCTCATGTCATTTGTGAGTATTCGACCACAGATACATTTCTGCAGTTTGTGTTTATTCACCAGACACAGTCAATGCAACGTGTCGACTGCAAAGATATTAGCTGTAAGAGCGCAAGCAGTGAATGCACCAGCCTGTTCACTGTGGGTGAACTGTATTCAGTGTTTTTTTCAGCACAAATTCTGACAGAGCCCAACACAAACTCCAGCTCTGTTATTTTTCTTTAATCTCTCTAATTTTTCACATGAAGTGGAACATTTCCAAGTCACATGGATGCCTCATTTTACACCTCACCAGACAAATTTGCCTCTATTCATTAAAATCTGGAGGTGATGAGGGAAAACTAAGTTATTGACACTTTGTGTCAGTTACACTGGCTCTCACTCAGTGGGAAGCTGTTTTGGAAAATGACTTGCCTTTTTTTTAGATAAACTAAAGGACAATGCCTCTGTGAAATGTAAATAAACCAAAGCATTAAAAACCAAAATGATTGTACAAAGGATATACTATATGGGCTTGGAAGACTTTGGAAGATCATTGTCAGTAAACACAAAACATCACTACATCTACAAATGCAAGTTAAGCCTCTGCCATGCTGAGGAGGCCAGGAGTGCCAGGGGGACTGGATCATCAGTCAGGCTTCATTTTCCCAGGAGATTGTACCCAATTGTGCCAATTTAAAAGAAAAGGTGACCTAACACAGTGCTTAACATGCCTGAGTTTTTGGAATGAATTGCAGCCATCAAATTCAGAAAGAATGTATTTTTACACAGGGTAGAAAAGTTGAAAAGCACTGAGAGCCGGACTAAAATGGTGTTGGGTTTTTTTAATCTACTTTAATTTGAATAATTCTAGCCTTATCTTTCTATCTTTTCTCTGTCAGTTGTCATATCACATGCCTATCAACTTCAGTGAATCTTAGGAGAAAATAAAAAATAGTCTTCAAGTTCAATATTCAGATAAACTAAGTCTAAAGGGAGTGTAAGTCACTAAATCCCGTAAAATATCACAAGGATAAGTAGAGGGTAATAGTTCCTATTTTTGCAAAAGTGGCACTGTGTGCACTTCTGTATGCTTATTATATGCAGTGTGTACCTGGCAGCAAGCGGCCCTCACAGCCACTCAGCACAGCCTAACCTGAGTGTGAATGTAACAGAGTGCTGTGTGAAAGCTGAGTCAGTCTCAATAACACCAGTGCTGGTCCCTGGGACACCATGACCGACTGCTGGCATTATTCTGACCGCCCCAGCAACAGGTGATGTCATCCACATACGAGTCTGCCTGTGCCCGTTTCCCTACGTGATTTAATAATAGAAAATGATCTGTGCTTTTCCAGGACATGGACTTTAAGTCGCTCTCGTACACAGCAGTGAAAGTCAGGTGGCCTATGACATCTGTGCTGTTTCATATGTGATTCTTCAGTGTCTAAACAGTAATTAAGTGTCTCACCATGACATTTCATTCACTCTTCATTTAGATACGTAAAGGAACAGAGTTGTGCAAAATATTTCCAAACCTGTCATAGTCGCCATTGCAGAGAGCTCTGACAGGGATGGTGAAGGACTGCCACACTGGGTTCAGTGTGTTCTTGATCACCTCTGTCTTATGGCAGATGGTGAACCTGCCAGCAAAATAGCAAACATGAGGCCATTAAAGGTAGAGCACATTTATATTGCTCACATTGTACCTGCGAAGATAATCCCACATCACTTGTCTGCAGCCTCATTTGCAATGCTGCAAAATGTTTTGCAGGGTGTTTTTATATCTGCTTAAATGTATCTGGGGGACATGACAGAATTGCAGATTAAGTTTTATTGCTACAAACATCTCTCCAAGGCAGAGCAGGGGAATGGGGCATTAATCTTACAGGTTGAAGTAAACCTCAAAGGGTGCTGCTGTATTATTCAGATTCAAGTCATACAAAAAAAGCAGCTTTGTAAAAGACGTGAAGTGAAAATCAGTAATTATTTGCTTTTACATAGTGTGTATATATACATATCTCCAAAATGCTAATCAAACACTTTCCTCATCTTTGTCCAATAGAAGCACAGCTGCTTCAGCTGCAATAGGAACAAATCTACAGAGGCTGCAGTGCTTTGATCAGCACTACCTTAATGGTGCATTTTACCCATCTGGGGATAAGTGCCGGAAATGGCTTGTAGCTACAGCCATCCGCTGCAATCCCTGTTTCTGAACATACTCACTGAAGTTAAATCTTAGAATTAAAATGATGCACAAACTGTTCTTTAGACATTTGAACATGAATTAAGTTAAAATGTTGGACATCCAACCTGTTTTGAGGGTATGGAAAAAAAACAAAAAAAACCCAAAACATATTTCTAATGTTTAAGGTGTGCATTGTTCTGGGGTTATTTTTATATGTCAGGGGTTTCTTTTTGAAAATGACCACAGTGGCCTGAAAGACTTGAAGAACTTTTCATAGTCCTTGCAGTTAGAGGTGTAATGCTAAGCCACTGTCTGTATGTCCATATTCATATTTGGAGGTTGACAGAAACTGTTTCATTGCTTTCTACTGCCATTTACACTCTATCTCTCGAGGTCCAAATAATATACAAAACAGGATTTATACAGTGTTATTAATTTAACAACAAATCTACATTAATCAAATAACCATTCTGGCTAACATGGAGCCACTATGGCAGCAGCCTTTTGTAGCATCTTTCTGCATTTTCCTTTATTGTCTTTCCACCTATAGCATGACTTGTATTTGATCCCCACCTTTAAAAGAAAAAAAAAAAACATATACATATATTTTGTATACAAAACAAAAGCAACACTGAACAAAATTGGAAATACAATGCTTGAATTTTTGCTCTCACTTTTCAAAAGTGAAGTCAAAGATCCAAGACTTCTCCTGTGCACACAAAATGCTTATTCCTCTCAAATTGTGATCACAAATTTGTTTCAATCTTGCGCACACTCCTTTGCCAAGATATTCCATCCACCTGACAGGTGTGGCATATCAATATGCCGATTAATAAACAGCATCATTATACATGCCCATCCAGAGCATCACAAACATGCTCAATGGGTGACACGTCTGAGTGAGTATGCAGGCCATGCATGAACTGGGAACATGAGATGACAGTGGTGGATGAACAGCATGACAATGTGCCTCAGGATCGTCACAGTATCTCTTTGCATTCAAATTGCCATCAGTAAAATGCACCTGTATTTGTTGTTTGTAGTTTATGTCTGCACATAACCACAACTCCACCGCCACCATGGGGCATTAAGTCAACAAAACATGTGACGCTGACATTATCACTCACAAACCACTCGCCCGCACGATGCCACATCTGCATGTCTCTGTATTTGCCCAATACAGGGAAAACCAACATTCATCCATGAACGGAAAACCTTTCTCCAACATGCCAGATGCCATTGCAGATGAGCGTTTGTCCACTCAAGTTGATTACAATGACAAACTGCAATTAGGTCAAGACTATAGTGAGGATGATTAGCAAGCAGACAAGCTTCCCTTAAATGGTTCCTGACAGTTTGTGCAGAAATTCTTTGTGTGCAAACCAACTGCTACGTTAGTTTTGTGGGTGGCTGGTCTCACAAGATCCTTCACATGATGCAGGATTGTCTGATGACATTGAAGGTGTCTTATGGTACTAAATGAATATTAAATTCAAGAGCAACAGCTCTGGTGGACATTCCTGGAATCGGCATGCCAATTGCACACTCCCTCAAAGCTTTGTGTTGTGTGATATATCTGTGCATGTTGGAGTGACCTTTAATTGTGACCAGCCCAAAGCACACCTGTTTATTAATCATGCTGTCTAATCAGCACCTTGATATGCCAGACCTGTAAGCTGGATGGATTATTTTGGCAAAGGAGAAATCCTCACTAACACAGATTTAAACAAAATTGTGAAGAAGAGAAATGACCTTTTGACTTTTTGCACATAAAAAGTCCTTTATTTCAACTCGTAAAAAATGGCAGCAAAAACAAAAGTGTTGTAAGTGACTGTAAATGAATAGTGGACGTGGCGCAGAAGGTTTTAAATATGAAATCATAACTTTGGTCATATTGCATGTTTTTGTTTTTCTTAAAACTGGAGCTTGTGCATGTGATGGGAGGAGGCATGGATGAAAATAAAGTTGGTTTGAAGTGTCCATGTAAAAAAGGTGACGAGCTCTTGGCCATTTTGCATGCCCTTTTAGGATGGTCCCTAACTTCAGGCATCATTGTTAGATAATGAGGTAAAGTAACACTGTTCATATATGAATCATTTATTAAGAGGTTAAAGGCGCAGGTGAACGTTTGAGTCCACCCTGAATGTGCAGACTCACGTTCCATCCTCATTACTCCGATAGAAAACCAAGAAGGGGTCCGACTTGCCAAAAAAGTCTTTCTTGTCCAGTTTGTTGGCACACAACTGCATGGTGGCAATATCCTGAGAGAGAAGACAAGTAGTTTAGTAGAAAATCAATGGAATCATTCTGATGAAATGTCCTTTCTATATCAGCGACATGTCATCTTCAGAAGCTCATTTCTTGGATAGGTTTGTGCCGGACACGGGTGAAACGATCATACAGCTAAGATTCCCTCAGTGTGTAAACTTATGCATAATATGGATCAGAATCTCAAACAGCAGCAGTTGGAGTGGCTTAATAAGTGATGCCTAGATAAATCACAGTGATTGCAATCCAGCCTTTCAGTTATATGGCTGACTGTATAAATGGGAGGATCTCATTCTATTAAGGGCTGCCTGTAATATAATCACAGAGGCAGAATGGCTTCATACATATGAATGAATGGTTACAGCAGTTATTGAGAAACTATGTTATTCTTGAGATAGATAGATAGATAGATAGATAGATAGATAGATAGATAGATAGATAGATAGATAGATAGATAGATAGATAGATAGCCATTAATGAGGCCTTTTAGTCATGCCTCATGGGAAATCTAAGCTTGTTACTGACCAATAGGGGTTGTCAGCCTACACAGACACACGCATGCACACACACACACACACACACACACACACACACACTCTTATCAAAATTACTGAAGAGCATGTGGTACTTGACAGGAGCAAAACCTCCCAGAGTAACGAAGGTAAACACAACGAAGATAAGGCTGTTCACATAATGGTCTCTGGAGCCCACACACACACAAGGAAATTCTGTTAGTATCTGACAACCTATTTGGTATTTATATATTATTGTGGCAGGGGAATGGCAAAATTGTAAGAGAAAAATTACTTAGTTCATAGCAGGACACCATCTTGACAGCTCATTTTAAACACATTTAGAGAACTGCGGGGAGGTCTGGGTAACACAACATCAAGTGTTTATTGGCACTGAACACTGAAAAAAAGAATAAACTTGAGGCTGGTGGGGCCCAATGATGTCATTTGCAGATTAAACTTGTGGACATTTGTTACACTTCATGGTGTGTTTTTGAAAGGTTGTCCCATCATTTAATATTTTCTGTGCAGCTGTGTGTGGGTGTGATTGTGTGTGCTGGGGAGAGGACTGCAAGCTGTTACAACAACAGTATCAGGGCAAACAGAAAATGCAGACAAAATGAAAATATTCAAGCAACACTTCGTGCATGTTTAATGTGTATGTGCACTGACCCTGCAGTTACTGAGCTCCTCTGCTGCAAAGATAATGGCTCCACACTTCTTCCCTGGAATCCCGCTAAGAGGAAAAGGCAAGAGAGTAAGAGGCAGAGGACACAAGAAGGTGGGAAGTGAGGGTTGAGAAGGAGGGTAATTGTTGCATAACATAAATTATACAATGATGTCATTCATGGCTATACACTGGTCCTGTGATAGGTCATATACACAAGGAAAAGCTCATATTTGCAGTCCTGCACATACTTTATATATTGTCATGTCTGAAAATGGGCTTTGGACACAATGATGTCTATTTTGTTCTAATCATTTCCACAATCCTCGGTGACATTCACATTCGACTTTGACTAACAACAAAAAAAAAAATCTAAGACAAAGAGCTGACACAGAGCTGTTATAAAAAGTGTTTGAAAGTGACTTCAGTGTATGCTTCTTAAAATGAAACATCTCATCTTCTACCATAATAGCCTGTAAAGCAATAGTTATTCAATAAAAAGCCAGTTTCTTTCATTACAAATGCTGGCAGCTACACATTAGAGTTTGGCCACTGAAGAGCACCACTGGAGCAGTTCGAGGTCAAGTGATGCTCAAGGGCATCTCAGATGTGATAACAGTGGAGGGGAACAGTGGACATTCAACCGACTGGTCCAGGATATCAAACCAAAATCTGAGATTGAAAATATGTTGTGTTTGAAATAAGATATTTAATACTGAAAGGAATGTCTTTTATCATTTTAACATGATGCTGTGAAATACTGCTGAGCAGTGGCCACTGTGGCAGCAAGTGGCACAGTAGAGGACAGTTATGAGGTCAGTTCACTGATTCAGTAACGTCTGTTAGCTAAAGTTAGTCACAGTAAACCACTGGTCACACTGGACAAAGGAAGTGCATTGAACTGAGAAAACAAAAAAAGATGAAGACTGTCATTTCTTCGATCGAAAGTTAAATAATCTTGTTCAAAGGGAGCTTTTTGTAAATACTTGTAAAATGTATTGTGTGTGTAACCTTTACTCTATATATAGATATATATATATAAACTCTTACTTTTTTCTACAGTCAATCAGTGGAATAGATGTTTTTCTTGGAGATTTTGACATGTCAAAGCAGAAAAAGGGAAAGAGTAAATAATAAAAAGAATGATGGCTGAATTCCATTTAGCTGCTTCACGGTCCCATTCACTAGCCAAGTTGTCATCCAAAATGAATGCAAATTTTAAAAGAATTTCGAGAAAACCTGTGAAAGAAAATGAGAATTTATGCAATCATCCACGTTTGTTTCATGTAGTACAGTTTCCTTTCCTTTTGTTTCTCTCCCATTTAAGCTCAAATTAAATGTTAAATCTTGACACTAAACTGATTACACTGAAAGAACAATTCCCTGAGAGGGAGAAACTGAACAAAAACAGAGTAGAGGGAGGTCTATTGTCTATTGAGTAGACTCAGAGAAAAGGACAGATTGGGAATGAGAGAAGAAAAATGAGGGGTAAATTTGTGACAGCCGGGGCACCAAAGGGCCAGGCTTGGCTAATGCTTCATTATGCTTTCCGGAATCACAAGAAGAGTTTAAAAGAGATGAAGGAAGCGGAAGAGAAGTGGGTGTGAGAGAGAAGAAGAAGAAGAAGAACTGACACGAGGACGAAAAAAATGGGGTTGAAAGATAAACGAGAGAAGGGAGAGGGAGGAAAGGCAGTCTCAGACCTCAGTGCTGTTGGCATGTAGCCAACAGTCAAACATGTTTTAATTAAACTTTTCATAGGTCATAATAAAATCCATATACAAGATTGATTCCATAAGATACAAATCATCCTGAAATTAACACTAAAAAGTGTTCTTCTATTCAAAACATCCATTTTCAATTCAGGGGATGACTGGAAATTAAAATTGGCCCTGAACTTTAGACTCAGACGGGACATCCGAAATTCACCTGGAGATCCACCAGCACACGTCACACTCCACAAGAATTAAGTAGTAAACTGAGACTCTTAAACTGACTAACTTGTGGAATGACACATGACATAGAAACCACTCTACAATGTTATATAATGACAATGATAAAAATTACAGTAATGTATTTATTGAACTGTGACTGTTCTGTTATTGCAACAGTTTGTGAAGTTGTGAGTAGCATCAACAAAACTGAATTAAGGTATACTGGTGTCTATTTGTCTGTATTACACTGTAGAGATGTTTCTTTTTATGTTCCACTCTCTCTATGTTAACTAGAAGTATCAGTGTGTGATTATGAATTCAATAGTGCAGTAACAGTTCAGCGATGAATACAACCCTAACAACAATACAGATCTGAGCTAATGACACAAACAATACTGTGAGTACTTTGGTTAGGTAGTATTAGGAGTTCTGATAAAAGCAGAGCAGAAAATAGAGCTGGAGCTCAAGCCCCAACCCTGATGTAGGTAATCAACTGGCAAGTTCACACTATGGTGGACAATACATGAGAAAGTGCCCTTGAGGGGGTTCTTCTAGTGAAGTAAATGTAGCCTAAATAAAACATATATTATGTTCAGCATGTACTACATAAATACACTGTAATTTGCAGGTTGTAATCTTACCTTACCTAACTTCCTATTCACAATTTTGAATTATGGACAATGAGGCAGCCAACTACCAACAAAGACAAATTTGTTTTTCCCACATCACCACAATTTTAGTGCCTTTGCACTGGCAAATTCTGTTTCAGAATGAGGTTTACTAGTCACTTTCAAGGCACTGTATGGTCTCCCACCTAATTATATACCAGAACTTTTTAACTTTAACTTCAGTGACATGTTGAGCCACATCGACCCACTGAATGATGACTGTGAAATGTGGATGACGGCGGAGGAAAGCTATTAAGTGGACCTTCGAGCTCAGATTAGTTTGTCACATAAACATAAACTGCACTGTAGGCATTTGAACAATTGATCAGTGCTGTTCAGAAGACAGTCACTTGGACAGGACTCTGGACAGTTTCTAAGATTTCAACAGATTCGTCATTTCAACAGCATTGATTAAAAGCAGTTTATTGCAACAGGGCAACAATAAAGCCTTTGTTTCTTTCAGTGAGCACTTCCACATCATCAGCTAGTAGTTTATGTCAGTGAACTCTTTTGCTTTCCCTCAGCATTGGTTTTATTCAGTGGGTACAATGTCTGCCATTTAACTTAAATCTAAAGCTCAAAGAAGAGAGAAAAAGTACAAGCAATTGTGGTTTTGAACAGTGTATTGACAGACATCTATTGTTTCCACAGCTGACAGCTCCAGTGACAGCTAAGTCAAATTGTATGGCACTACCACAATGTGTTTGGGCCTCGATATCCAGAGTGCCTTTTTAAAGCCTCTTCCTCCTCAAGCACACAAACACACACACACACACACACACACACACACACACACACACACACACACACACACACACACACACACACACACACACACACACACACACACCATCAAATATAAATATTAGCTATTTCTTAATGACTGCAGCACACATTATTGCATTAAAACTGGTACACAAGATGCCATCCTACTTTAGATTTTTAATTCAGTTCAGCTTGATTTGATGGCATGAGCATGAAAGTAAGAATGAATGAAAGCCTTTGCAGTATTTATTACAAGTAGTTATTCTCTTTTATAGCTGCCTTTTTTTGTGCTTTTTGGGATTAATTTTATCATATTCTCATCTGCCGCTTTGTGCCCCAGTAGTGCCCAAATTGAACTTTTTGGAAACAAGGGGCCTGAGGCGAAGCCAGGAGGCAGAGCTCAATGTTCACTGACCCTGAATATTTCAGCTGTGTCCCAGTTCAGTGTCACAATAAAGCAGACTAGAGAATAACAGCCCATCAAAGGGCCACTGACACAGACTTATTTCCCTTTGATATGAAAGAAAGAGAAAGAGCAAGACAACTGGCAGATGATGAGAGAAAGGAGAAACAGAAGTGAGTGTGTAGGTAAAATTGATTTAAGGACAAAGAAGAAAGAGAAGACAGAGGGGTGAAAACAAAGGGGAAAACAACGACAGTGTCTGTGAGCCATGACTAATAAATCCACAGCTTTCCATGACGTAGTTTTGAAGTCAATGGATTCTCTCGCTCACGCTGCCTGCCAGCTGTAGCAGGCAGCTACAGCGAGAGAATTATTTATGAATTTATCTACACAGAGTGTCCAACTGCACACCCGCCAGCAAGCCCACCAGATACAAGAACTGCCTGGACTCTGGAGTATCTGTCCGAGCCCTGACTGCTCACTGGCTACAGAATAATAATGACATGCTGTTCCTCTGCTAGATATTACAAGTATTTAGTTGGGCATGTTTCTCATCATGAGATGCATTTGAGGCCACAGAGACTCGTTAGAGCTCAGTTTTTAAGATGTGTTAATATTGCTGTAGGTTGAATTATATGATGCAAAGAAACAGCAACCAGTTGATGCATTCAGATTTGATTTTTGTTTTTTTTTTTTTGCAAAATTGTACGCAATTCCTACGTAAAATGCTATCAAAGAGGGGCAGCTGTGAGCTATTTCATAAGCTGTAAACAACTCAAGGGATACGCAGCAAGCTAGGCTGCCATTAAAGAAGTGACATGAAGTGCTGTCTCATGACAGAACACTGGTTAACTTTGGGGCTATAGCTGTCATTTGAAAAGTTCACAAGTGCCAGGCATGTAAGTGTTGGCCTCTTTTTTTCTTTCTGTCTTTCTTTCTCTCTCTCTCTCTTTTTTTTTTTTTTCTGGGAATCTATCCAATTATTTCTCTGGCTCGGGCCAGGCTCTCTGACTCTGGCATTATCTAACAGCTCAGTGTGCAAATGTTTCATTCTGACCAAACAATGCAGAATGTGATTTCACTGATTAGCTCGCTGTGGTCACAGATTATTTTCTCAGCTTTGTGAGTGCAGGTATCACAGCAATGAGAATCTCAGCTGACCAAGTTACAAAACAGCTTCTTCCTCTCTGCAGTAAGTCCACTGAAAAACATTTTCACAACATGATTGTACTTTACACTGATGCTGTGTTTTCCACAGATCAGTGGTCTTCGTCATTGTTTGAATACTGCTGACTTGTGTGATATGTATTTTCTTCTTTATATCAGGTATGTTTGTGTTATTTGTGCAAGCGTGTTTGGTTGTAGCATGACACCCAATCTCTGGTTTTAGTCATATTGTATGAATTATATTTTATGTTATGTGTGCACACTTTTCTCCGGCTCCGGAAGGGGGCATGACAAAGTTTGAGAACCACTGTATTACATCTTGTTAGTTTATATCTTTATACATCTCCTCATATGTCTGCATCTATATATAGGCTTTATGGTGCCAGCTGGGATTCGGGAGTCCAGGCCAGTGAAAGAGAACACTGGTTTTGTCTAACCTAATGAGGACGCATGTATATGGAAATTAATACCTGATCTCTATTAATATGGAACAAATTCAAATTCATAAACAAATCTTGATATACTTGCATATAAAGATGTTCTCTAATCGATTTTGTAACATTTAGAAAAAAAAATACATTCTACACAGCCTCACTTCACTGATTTTCAGTATAGTTTCACGCATTTTTTCCTCAGTTCCCTTGTTATTATGACATGAACTGTCTTGCATCAGTCTTTTTGATAATATTTTTCCTGTTTTGGTCATTTTCTTGGAGAACCATCATTTATCCTAACTATCCTTACTATTCCGAGTATTATTTGTACTTCTACAAGTACTGTTACTGGTATCACTACTTAGTATATCTTCATTTAGTATATTTTCACAGTGACAAGTTGCAGAACTGCATGGATGGATGAACTTACTACTTCTACCAGTCCCACTCATGAAGCTAAAGCAGAATATCGACAAGGAAGGCTTGCTCACCCTGGAACTTTAATTACTCCTTTAATTTAGTTGACTAGACCACCCCAAACCACTAAACTCTTTCCTTTCATACATTTTATTCAGTCAGGGCAGCTCCCTCTATCTCTGTAATTACTCCCAAATCAGTTAACCTATCTGTTTGTTGCCCTTATTTTCCAAGGCCACTCTTAACCCATTTATGAACTCCTTGTCAAGAAGTAGAAACCATGGAGCAACATTTTCCCATACAACCTTCCTTATGAAACATCTGAAGAAATTATTTACACCCATGCCGATTATTAAATGCAAAATGTTTGAAACGTGACCTGGCTTTACATTAAATTATCCTGTATCATAAAGTCCTCATCTTGATAAACTTCTGCTGCTACAATTCAGGGCCGCAAACAAGAGAAGTGACAAGAGTAGTTGTACATTTTAATTACATTTATTTATCCATTTGCTTTAGATGTGCATTTTAAATAATCAGTTTAAAGTTGTAAACGCTATGCATACTGCATTTTACTAGACTAGGCTTAAATTCAATTCAAAATCGGATCCCCTCTCCTGAACAAATTACCCCTATGTACTGTATCCATCCATCCATCCATTGTCTTCCGCTTATCCGGGGCCGGGTTGCGGGGGGAGCAGTCTGAGCAGGGACGCCCAGACTTCCCTCTCCCTGGACACTTCCTCCAGCTCTTCCGGGGGGATCCCGAGGCGTTCCCAGGCCAGCCGAGTGACATAGTCACCCCAGCGTGTCCTGGGTCTTCCCCGCGGTCTCCTCCTGGTGGGACATGCCTGGAACACCTCCCTAGGGAGGCGTCCAGGGGGCATCCGATAGAGATGCCCGAGCCACCTCAGCTGACTCCTCTCGATGTGGAGAAGCAGCGACTCTACTCTGAGCTCCTCCCGGGTGACAGAGCTCCTCACCCTATCTCTAAGGGAGCGCCCCGCCACCCTGCGGAGGAAACTCATTTCAGCCGCTTGTATCAGGGACCTCGTTCTTTCGGTCATGATCCAAAGTTCATGACCATAGGTGAGGGTTGGAACGTAGATTGACCGGTAAATCGAGAGCTTCGCCTTTCGGCTCAGCTCCTTCTTCACCACGACAGACTGGTACAGCGACCGCATTACTGCAGCCGCTGCACCGATCCGCCTGTCAATCTCACGCTCCATCCTTCCCTCACTCGTGAACAGGATCCCAAGATACTTAAACCCCTCCACTTGAGGCAGGAACTCTCCCCCAACCTGAAGGGAGCAAGCCACCTTTTTCCAGTCGAGAACCATGGCCTCGGACTTGGAGATGCTGACTCTCATCCCAGCTGCTTCACACTCGGCTGCGAACCGTCCCAGCGCATGCTGAAGGTCCTGGCTCGAGGTAGCCAACAAGACAACATCATCCACGAAAAGCAGAGACGAAATCTGCCGGCCCCCGAACCGAACCCCCTCCGGCTCCTGGCTGCGCCTAGAAATTCTGTCCATAAAAATAATGAACAGAACCGGTGACAAAGGGCAGCCCTGCCGGAGTCCAACATGCACCAGGAACAGGTCCGACTTACTGCCGACAATGCGGACCAAGCTCCTGCTCCGGTTGTACAGGGACTGTACAGCCCTCAACAGAGGGCCTCCAACCCCATACTCCCGGAGCACCTCCCACAGAATGACGCGAGGGACACGGTCGAATGCCTTCTCCAAGTCCACGAAGCACATGTGGACTGGTTGGGCAAACTCCCATGAACCCTCAAGCACCCTGTGGAGGGTTTAGAGCTGGTCCAGTGTTCCACGGCCAGGACAAAAACCACATTGTTCCTCTTGAATCCGGGGTTTGACTCTCGGCCGGATTCTCCTCTCCAGTACCCTGGAATAGACTTTCCCAGGGAGGCTGAGGAGTGTGATCCCCCGGTAGTTGGAACACACCCTCCGGTCCCCCTTTTTAAAAAGAGGGACCACCACCCCAGTCTGCCAGTCTAGAGGCACTGTCCCCGTCTGCCACGCGATGCTGCAGAACAATGGAGTCCCCGGTTGGAGCACTTTCCAGTACCCCTCCCAGGGACTCCAAGAAGGCCGGGTACTCTACGCTACTGTTCAGCCCGTAGGCCGAAACAACAGTGAGAGACGTATCCCCAACCCGAAGGCACAGGGAAGCGACCCTCTCGCTCAGCGGGGAGAACTCCAACACATGGCGGCTGAGCTGGGGGGCTATAAGCAAGCCCACACCAGCTCGCCGCCTCTCACCGTGGGCAACTCCAGAGTAGAAGAGAGTCCAGCCTCTCTCAAGGAGTTGGGTTCCAGAGCCCAGACTGTGCGTGGAGGTGAGCCCGACTATCTCTATCCGGTACCGCTCAACCTCCCGCACTAGCTCAGGCTCTTTCCCCCATAGTGAGGTGACATTCCATGTCCCCATAGCCAGAGTCGTTGTCCAGGGTTTGGGTCGTCGGGGCCCCTGCCCATGACTGCTACCCATATCACAATGCACCGGCCCCTTCTGATCCTTCCTGCGGGTGGTGGGCCTACGGGAAGGCGGGCTCTTTTGGGCTGTGCCCGGCCGGGGCCGGCCACCAGGCGCTCGCCTGCGAGCCCCAACCCCAGGCCTGGCTCCAGGGCGGGGCCCCGGTGACGCCAATCCGGGCGACGTACGCTTCTTTGATTGAATGTCTTTCATAAGGGGCTTTCTGAACTGCTCTTAGTCTGACCCGTCACCTAGAACCTGTTTGCCTTGGGAGACCCTACCAGGGGCATTAAGACCCGTACAACATAGCCTCTAGGATCATTCGGGTACTCAAACTCCTCCACCAAGATAAGGTGGCAGTTCAAGGAGGAGTGGCAGTTCAAGGAGGATGAAAAATGTATGAATGAAAAATTTAAATGTTTGTGGGGTGAAAAAAATACAGTACATGTACATGTCCTCTTGTAGTCTCAATGGTAGTTACAGCCCTACAACTATTACTGCCACTACCACTTGTACTAAAAAAAAAATCAAAAACCTAAAATGCAACTAATTTATGTCCTGCACATGTGAATCAAATGTGGCCACGTGTTTCCATTGAGCTGGCCAGTATCTAAACCTCACACCACTCATAACACATGGAGTTCTGTTCAATAAGCAGTGTTGTGTTATATGCCTGGACATGACCCAATATGTGAGCTGGAACAAGCAGTGACAGAGAAACCAAAGGGTGGGTAACACCTTAACCTGAATCTGACATCACCTGTATACAGAAAGCTCCATGTAAGACAAACATCATGGCCTCATCTTTATAAGACATGCATGAGACATGTTTTACATCCTGAGAGAGGCTTTTCAACTGGGGCTTGCATAAAACATGAAGAAGGGCGGCCAGTCTTAGTCCACTGATTTCTACACAGGACTGAGGGACACTTGGATTATAAAACCTGTATGAATATAGGTGACATGAGACAAGAGACCATGTGATGGACTGTGTGGTGTCCCTGGCCCTCGCTCTCCTTTTCTGTTTGTGCAGCTGGCACTGACGGACACAAACACAACTTACAGCTGTGCACAGCACTTTTCACACGAACCTGCAAATAAGAAAAAACCCAAATGCAGGATAAATTGGGGATGATTTTACTCTCCTTCCTGACTGCTACTGCAAAAGAAAAAAAATATTCACAGTAAACAGAGGAATATGTTGATGTCACACTTATGATGGTATTACATTTGAAACACTAGGGTTTGTATTATATGAGGACTAGACACATATTCACCACAACAGATAGTCTTTATGAAGGGACAAGACCAAAATAACAACAGTTTCTGCATAGAGTGCTGCATTATGGGTTTATTTTCTCTATGTTGCTAAGTTTTAAAAGTCTATTTATAGTGTGTCCATTAGTCAACAGTAACTAGCGTAACATGTTTTGAAGGGAATAAATTTCTGTTGAGTGAAAACGAGTAGAAAGCATCTTCTGACATCTTGCCAAAACAGACGCAGGACTGAATCATTCGTCAAGCTGCCAAGAATCACCACTGCCACAGATGTTGAGGACCTTATAAAGACTGCCTGAAAAATGATAACTGCCAGGGAGAATTATATTCCTGCTTCCAAGAGCGTGACAGAAGAGTGTAAGTATGAGACTGGTATACAAGCTGCACCAATGTAGAATTCATGTTCTGCTGAATTATTTCATGTTTCATTTTACAAAAGAAAAGGCTTTGTGGGAGAGAAGTATTTTTTCTTGAACTTCTGAATGTCTCTGAGAGGCTTGCCCAGAAGGAGCTAGGTAAAATGCAATGTGCATATAGCAGCATCATGCTCCTGCACCAATGTGGCTGGTGGAGACAACTTTTCTATCAGGAGTGTATGTGTTCACCGAGTCTCACACACCACTCTTATCCTCGCTTCACTATCTTTATGCACCGGGACTATTTTTGCCAGAGCAGTTTGCGTCACTGAGGCATGAAATTCACGTACAGACATACTGTTTACTGTATAATACTGTAATACTACAATACTTTCTGTTCCCTCCTGATCACTGTGAGCACCTGTACTGTGTTGTAATGCAGCTGAATTCATGAAATAGCTTCAAATTTTCATCTTTTTTATGTTTCTGTTGTCAGGCAACAGAATGAGTGACATTTAAATGATTCTATCACGCTCTTATTTTTTGTGGGGTCCCACAAGGATCTGTTCTGGATCCCCTCTTAATTAATGTATACATGCTGCCTGTCTTTTAACATAGATTAAGAGCGACACTCCAATCATTACTGCTCTTTACTGGCTACAGTTTTAGAATTGTTTTAAGATTTTACTCTTCACTTTGAAAAGAAGCATGATTCAGCAGGACTGCATGAAAATGAAAGCGGTGCTGGTTGGAAATGAATTCTATATGGTAAAAAATAACTGTGTGTGTGATGGTGTGCACGTAATTCATCCAGTCATAGATTGACCTACATGTCGGTACTGCAACACACGACAAACTGTCACAGTGGGCTCTATTTTCGATTCCACTGCCGGCGCGGCACAGGCTGCGCACCCTGCACAGTGGTATTTTCGTGCAGCGCAGGCAGGCGCACTTGGTATTTTGGTAAACCGAGGCGTACAGAGGTGCTCCAGGATGGCTGTTGCGGCGCAGTAGGGGGAGGTGTCGGCGTAATCAGCCAGCGGATTTGGATTTTCCTTCCATTTCAGTCCAAGCCAGCGGCACAAAAGTGTGCTGAAAGCTCGCCACTCCAGACCTGGTCAACTCTGTGCACCAGGCAAGTGGATTTTCGTAACCGGCGGAGTCATGCGCTCATGTCACCAATACCTCACAGGCAGGTTTCCACAGTGTCTGGCATTTCACTGCGATCAGTAATTAGCAACAGCCATGATTCAATGCAACTATCCGAGTCAGCACATACAGTCAGACCTAAATTTATATATTTTGATCAGTATCTCATCTGACCAAATTGCAAGCGCGTTCGGCATGTGTAATGGTCACTCAACCTGACCAAATGTACACAGGTGAAACAGGGATGCGAACTAATCAATTAACATCGCTGTACCAACCAGGCATCCTACAGAGCATATATACTGCATCTATCTCAGAGCACTCGAGAGACAGAGAGAGACAGACACATGGAAAAAACGTAAGTGATGATCGTTGTCTGCTTTTACCCACATCATTTAATTCCAAATACAAATGTTATCATTGTAATGCTTAACGTTATCTACAAAGATGGAGTACATCATTGCTTTGAGGAGGAGGAGGAGGAGGAGGGGGAGGCCGAGGATTTACCATCTAAGGACCTCATATTTAGACATGAGTGATGTCAGTCTCCTCCTGGGAGAAGTTTGGGTGTCAGACACTTTCCTGCGTGGGCTCAGTCATCCTCGAAACTTGCCATGCGCCTCGCCAGCGGTGTTTTTAAAGGTGAGGCGAGGAGCTGGTGTGATTGGTGAAGATTTGATGGCTGTGTCAAACCCACTCCACACCTTCTCCCCTCCCTCTTTCCGAGTTGCGCTGCTGGGTGGGACTGCACGAAAATACCAAAGTCTGTGCCGCCACACCCCATTGGAGAAGACCTGACTTTGCGCCGCGCCTGCGCCGTGCTAGAGGTGGAATTGAAAATAGAGCCCAGTGTTTTATACAAAGTAAGGAGTCATTTAATGAATTACATTTGCTTATATAATAAGAGAGTGTTAGAATTTTCATAGACAGCATTTCACATAGTTTATCAAGTTTCCCCCAACGCAATAATTTCGCAAAATTTTTTGGGGGGCGACGGAGGCTGATTTTTGGTCACCTCAGGTAGGTTTGGCTCTGGAGGACAGAGATCCTATCTCAGTGAGGACAATGAGAAAGTATTAAAATTCCCAGGCGTTAACAGATTGGTTATTATCTGATTTCGTACCTGAATACAGATCCTATAGCAAGTGTAAATGGGGCCTTAAGGTGATGGGGTCTTTGAGGGCCCCTCAGTAGAGGAACTGTGTCTTCATTTAAATTTCTTCTTAAAAGTCTTCTTTTTTTTCATCAACTAAAGGCATTTGCTCAAATCACTTAACTACCCTCCTATCTTGTTTTCTATGTCAGGTTCAGTGACTGGACCTTAAAACACCTTCCTGAGCAACACCAAGCAATGACATTAACAAATAATTAGAACAAAACCTGCTGAAATATTAAAACGAAAAAACTGAATTTTAAATAAACAGCCAGACTATCTTTTCAAAAGCTCTCACCACTCACTCTTAATGAATTTATCAAAAAACGGCATCTTCCTACCCTAAATCCATTGTTGTTTCAACAAGTAGTGTTGGTTGCTGACAGATTAGAGGTATTGTCTGTCCGTGACTGTTACAAAACAACAATGTCACATTATTTACCGAGACGCTCAAAGCTGGCAAGCATGAAACTAGCTCTAAGCTAATTTCCGCCTGCTCAAACAGAGACAATTGCTCACATATCTTTGGTCTACAAGACAAAGCAACAACTAATTCTTGCCAGTTGGAAGAAACACAGTTGTAAATTTCTGTGCAGATTCATCTGTTGTGGATTGGAGCCTAATTATTTCAATGGGATATTGGAACTGATAAAACAAGGAAAAGTTTCCTTTTATATACATATTCTTTACAAATGTACACACAGAAGATTCATTGGTTCAGGGTGATATTTGCTTAGACTGAACCCCAAAAGGCACCGTCGAAGTCAAGGACTTTGATACACACAAGGATAACTCTACACTTTTTTAATCGCATTTGTGGCATATTTAATTTCTGGCCTGATGATGTTTTTAAAAAAGCCTCCAGAGAAAGAGCAGTGGCAGCAAAGGGGGTTGTCTTTGTGGCTGTTTTCGCAGAGCAGGCCAGATGACACCTGAACCACCACACCAGATGGCAGGTGACTGTTCTGTAGGACACAGACCACAGGGGACAGACACTGACAACACTGATGTGTGTGAGAGGGACAGAGATACATAAACAGTAACAGAGAGCGATTGAGCATGACTTTTATTGCAAGATTTGAATTTGAAAAGTAAACTTTAAGCTACTGATGCTGATGTCAAAGTACAATATCGGTGGTACTTCATCTCTTTTACTAGATATCTGGAAAACCTAAAGGCAACCATATCAAAGGTTGAAGCTAAGCTTGAAAAAAGTCAAAGGACACATTTGAAACTAGCCAATGCGAATAAAGGTCAACTGTTTGACCTATTGGTGGCAGATCATCCATCCATCCATCCATCCATTTTCTATACCGCGTATCCCTTTCGGGGTTGCGGGGGGTGCTGGAGCCTATCCCAGCAGTCAACGGGCAAGAGGCGGGGTATATTGTCAGCTCATATAAAGGGTTTCATTGACAACAGCACTATTACACATTTTGTGTAACAAGTGATAAATATAGTAAATGACCTCAATATGAAGATATCTAGCAAAAATATAGATGTAAATACCTTACATATGCATTTAGATGATGAAACTTAAGATTATAAATATATAAATCTAAATATCAATATTCATATATATATATATAAATCTGTATTGAATTGGCTGTTTTTTTTTTCTTTAGAGAACACCTTAATACAACAGTAGGAAAAAAAAAATTGTGTGTCTGTGGTATTGTGCAGTTGTATCAGTTTTTATTGAACTTGGACGAGTGTAACGCTTCATGCTGTGGTCCCATTGTGTTTTCCTGCGAACAGGTTCCACATAT
This sequence comes from Chaetodon trifascialis, assembly GCF_039877785.1. Classification (NCBI taxonomy): domain Eukaryota; kingdom Metazoa; phylum Chordata; class Actinopteri; order Chaetodontiformes; family Chaetodontidae; genus Chaetodon; species Chaetodon trifascialis. The sequence goes on from NC_092063.1 coordinate 23,406,791, forward strand.
GGTCATCTGCAAGCATCTATTTGCAAACAAAATATTCAGGTGGAAAAAAACCCTTTCATTTCAAAACTTAATTAGATTAGATTAGATTAGATTAGATTAGATTAGATTAGATTAGATTAGATTAGATTAGGGCTGCACGGTGGTGCAGCAGGTAGTGCGTGTGCCTCACAGCAAGAAGGTTGCCGGTTCGATCCCCGGGTCAGGCGGGGCCTTTCTGTGTGAAGTTTGCATGTTCTTCCCGTGCATGCGTGGGTTCTCTCCGGGTACTCCGGCTTCCTCCCACAGACCAAAAACATGCTCATTAGGTTAATTGATGACTCTAAATTGTCCGTAGGTGTGAGTGTGAGTGTGAATGTTTGTCTGTCCTTGCATGTGGCCCTGCAATTGGCTGGCGACCGGTTCAGGGTGTACCCCGCCTCTCGCCCATTGTAGCTGGGATAGGCTCCAGCCCCCCGCAACCCCGAAAGGGATAGGCGGTATAGATAATGGATGGATGGATGGATGGATAGATTAGATTCAACTTTATTGTCATCATCAGAGTGCAACACAGAGACAACGAAATGCAGTTTGCAGTTTAGCATCTAACCAGAAGGGCAAATAGTCAATATGTGACTCCCCCCCCCAAAAAAAATAAATAAATAAATAAATAAATGTAAGTAGTGCAAGTGGCAGGATGTATAAACAGTGTAAACAGTAAGAGGTAGGTGCAGGTAGTGCAAGTGATTACTATTAAACCATAAAAACAAGTGCAATACAGTATGTAAACAGGTGACAATCAATCTATGGGAGGGTGGTTGGGGTTTTAGGGGGGCCATGAGGTGGTAGAGGGGGTGTCAGTGTTAATGGGAGAGTGGTGGGGGTTGGAGGGGGGGCTGCTGGTGGCCAGAGTTCAGCAGGATAACAGCTCTGGGGAAGAAGTTGTTCCTGTGCCTGCTGGTGCGGGAATGGAGGCTCCTGAACCCGCTACCAAATGGCACGTTTTGACCTGCTGGTGGTACTACAGGTAAAGTCAGGGGATCAAGAAAATGATTCAGGTTTATCCTCTCTCCACCATAATTATATGTTCCATATTTCTGGCAATCTGTTGAATAGTTGTTGAGATTTTTATCTCACAGTGGTGTATTGCACTACTGACAACTGTACATTTTCATCTCCAAATCCAACACTGCTATTAGGAGTATTTTCTTTCATCCATTTTTATGTACATTTTCTATTTGCACATCAAAAAACTGGAGAGGAAATGCAGAAAAAAGTAATATTGCAATAAAGTTTTTATGCTTGGCTGAGGTGGAAAAGTCGGTGTATGGTAAAAATAAAAAGTGACAAAATGTAATGGAAAAAGACTTGCTGAATAAATCAGGATGTATGGGAAGCACATGACTTAAAAGAAATAAATAAACAGCAGCAGACTAAAACATCAGATCTGTGGGAAGTGATGAGAAGACTGATGTGCAACAAATTAATAAATAAAACAAACAGAAATGCCATACAGTACGTCCAGTGTCTTTCCTTCATTGTTTTTCACTGGTTGAGGTTTGACTGGCACTCAATTAATTAGTGCATCTTGCTGCACCCTCTTCTTCTGCAAGGGTATAATCACACCACATATTGCTTTTCGTGATGGATAATTGCATAGCAGTAGTGGATGGAAATAAGCATTCATTCACAATTTGCAGATTTAATTGAAATTCAGTTGAAATTACCGATATATTTGCATATAAACCTTATACAATAGTCTCATACACCCAGAGACATTAAAGGGACATGGCAATTGACATTTTATACATCATCACATCACCCAACCCTAGATAGCTCTATACCTTGAAATCTCTTCACAGCATAGTCATTTGGGCAAAGAAAATCTCCACTTTTGTCATGATTAAATCCAGCAGAGCTCACTCTTTGGCAATGTATTCCTATGTGTCTGTCTGTATTAAAGAGTGTTGCAACAGCAACAGCATTGCTACCTCTCACTGAGCAGAACATGTGTTATAGTTTTGTGTCTGACAATGTATTTTTTGCCAAAAGCTTGATGCACTGTGTTGGTTTTTGTCTATATGACATCAGCCACAGAGCAGAAGGCATCCAGCAACTGGCCCCAATTACACACCCTGCCCTGTGACACATTGCGTCTGACCACTGTCTCGCGGCAAAATCCAGATAGGTATGATTTCATGACAAGGGTTGGTTTTGCCCTCATACACCCAGCAACACAACCATCCATGTGGGCAGCTTGTTTAGTCCAATATCCACATCATCAATCTCGATCGGGGCTCCTGGCAGCATTTGGGACTATTAATAGATAGCCTCGTTTTTTCTGATTACACTTACAAATGAATAATTTGCCTTGTTTTTGGCTTGCTTGACAGCTGCAAGTGTTGATGATGTGGTAAAGTTAAAAGATATATATACAAATGTAAGTATTAAAATATATTTATACATATATATTAAAGACAATGTTTCTAGATAATTTGAGTTTAAAAATACCTCTGGCTTGTGGTCATACTGTATGGGTGTCCATATAATGTATCCCGCCAAGCTCTCCACTTATTTTTTCAAAGGGGCGCTTTTTTGATCATTGTTATACCTTTACCACCTCAACTAATAGCCCCCCTCAGTTGCCATAGCAACACACAGGTAAGTGGAAAGGAGCGCTTAGTTCGCCACGCAGCATGAAGCCCATTTCTAAAACTGTTGACCTATAAAAACATACACCCACAAACATGTGGAGGCTACCAGAACCATATATGTTTCAGACTGTGTGTGTGTGTGTGTGTGTGTGTGTGTGTGTGTGTGTGTGTGTGTTTGATGACAGCAAATACTGAGAAAAGTCAATAACACAAGTTTTTTATACACTGGATCTGTACTGTCTTTGTGCAGTGTTTTCTGTGTGTGTTTGTGTGTGTGCAGTCTCTCACAGCTTGAGCCACACAAGCAGAGATTCCTCTAAATGACAGCACATGTATCGAGGACAATGCATTTAAGTAAACACAAATTGGTTTCAGTTTTGCTTTTTCTTCCCTTCCCTGCAACCATTTTCCTGTTTCAATCGCATCAACTCCCTTATCCCAACTCCATCATCCTCTCTTCTCTTTGATCTTTTGCATCTCTTCAATGTCCTTCAACATATTTTGTTCCTCTCCTTTTGTCGTTTCCTCATCTCCATCGCTCCTCTTTCCCTTGTCTACTGAGTTGTCTGTCACCCTTCACATAACTCCCTTTTGCTTTCTACCTCTCCTTTACCTCCCTTTTTCCTTCATCCTCTTTTGTTTCTCCCCCTGGGCTTTGCTGTGTCTGATCTATCAGAAGCTCCAGACAGCTGTCTATTCCCTGCAGGCAGCCATCAGAGACGCTGACCATATGGGAGGAATAGTGATTGCGCTCTGTTGGTCTCTTATTGTTTGTTTCCCTTTTCATTTTTAGCCTTTTCCTGAAACACTTCTTGTATAACCCTTTCTTTTGGTTCCCTTCGATTTGCTTCTCACTAAACCTTTCAGGCGGTCAAGAGCCGAGCAGCTCAGCTTGTGTGGAGAGGGGAGGGATGTGGAGGTGTTTCTGTGACAAATGGACACAAGGAGTATCAGAGGGTCATTAGGGAATAACGTGACAGTTACGTGTCTCTGCTGTTGGGGCTTTTTCTTTTTTTAATTTGAAAACATTTGTCTTGAAAGGGAATTGAGGCCACCAGGTATTTTTGTCTCAGATATTTTAGGATTTTTGTGTGCATGGGATGAAAAGGTGAAAAGCATTTTTTTGGGATTATGGGAAATAAAATGTCAGCTTCAGTATTATATTTGTCATTGTACATTTCAGCACACTAACATTGGTGGAGAATATGCCACAGTGCATTCAGAGCTCTCTCTTTCTTTTTGTTGGAGTGTGCGTATAATTTTAAATAATATTTCATATTATTGAAGGACAACATGATGCTGCATAATGTTAGAGGGCTCTCTCCACTGTGACACCACTCAGGTCCCCTGAGCTTTACAGAGCCTAATGGCATATTTCAGCTCATTGTTTTGGTTTTACAGCCCACAACTTTACTGTTTTGATTCACTCCCACTGCTGTCATCAGCATTTGTTTCCAGCCACAGCAGGCAGCTGTTTTCAGTGTAAAAGGGCTGATAAACCCTGCTGTATGCAGCCTGCCCAGCACCAAATGGCACCTACTTAGTGACTAACTGGTGAACATTGTAAAGCATTTAGCAACTAATCAGCCATATTTTCACACAGGACCTGGTGTGCATTGTTTGCTTTTTCATGGAGTCTGATGAGATCTTTGCTCAAAAAAAAAAAAAAATTCCACTGCAGGAAACAGAACAAATAATGTTGCTTCATGAAGTTGACATTTAGCTTAATGTCTCTTTAGTCACCCATGTGGTAACCACATCACATCATGCCACTCTCCTTCATGTGTCTTTACGCTGTAAATCTGATCATTATTTCTCCAACAAACACCAGCGATGAGAGCAGCACACTTCTTCAGTGAAAGAGCTGATTTCAAAATTCCTTATCTGCTGATTTTAAAGAATACATTCAAGAATGAAAATGAGCAAATGTGATTTCAAAAGTTTGCACTTTACTTTCCATATTTTCCGATTTTTACTGGCACATTCACTTGTTTAAATAAAAACTTTTAATTAAATTAACATTTTGTGAGTTTAAATGTCTTGTTCCTCTGTCCTACCTCTATTAAATGGACAGGTCAGGCTGTTATCTGTACAGTGTCGGAGATCCTCCTTGTCAGCATCTTTAAGCTCCATTGTGTCTCATTAATCCTAGCGTAAGTCATTATGGCAATCCTTCAGACAGGGGTCTTATTGTATGTAACCTTTCACTTATGTCACTTTTTTTCATTTCTCTCCTCAAGGTGAATTCCTCGAATGGATACAGTGAGAAGATGATTAATCACATGCAATTTATGGCAGGTTTGTGAGTAATTGTCCCTGTCTTTAAAGTCAATTTAATTAAAAAAGGGGGCCATAAATCTATATATCTCTTCTCTATCTCTCTCTCTCTCTCTCTCTCTCTCTCTCTCTCTCTCTCTCTCTCTCTCTCTCTCTCTCTCTGTGTGTGTGTGTGTGTGTGTGTGTGTGTGTGTGTGTGTGTGTGTGTGTGTGTGTGTGTGTGTGTGTGTGTGTGACAGTTTTAAAATGAGACATACTGAATGCTTAAAAACAAAGACTGTTAACTGAGTTGTGCATAAATTATGGCTTGAATGTGTCCCTAAATAATTTGTCAGCATTTTGATGTCAGGTTTGATGGCTATTTTTGTATTTGCTGTGTGTGTCTACAGGCAATGGCATCACACTCACTTTCAATCCCTGTGATGCCAGAATGTAAAATACTTTATTGCTCTCCCTCTCTCTCTCTCCACTGCCTTTCTGATTTTCTCTCCGCCCCTCGCTCGCCCATTACTGTGGCATTTGGGCTGACAGCAAACCACATAACTGGCTGATTGTTTTGTCTGTCTGAGGATGATAAACTTTGTGAAACCTGTCAGTAGTCCTACTGGCAGGAAACAGTGGCAGGGTCCATAAACTGGCCCCTAGTCTACTGGGCTCAACCCCATGTCTCGCTGAAGTCAGTGGCAGTAATTCATATACTGTACAACCAGACAAAAACTATCCAAACCCAGATGGACTTGCTATTGACAGATTGGAGTTTAAAATAGCACTAGTACAAGTATTGATTCATGAGCAGAGCTGTTGAGTGGTTGAGCTAAAACTCCAGGAGCAATGCCAAAGAAGCTTTTGGGAGTAAAAATTATTTGCCTGACAAAACGTGGACGCATCCCAAAACTCTGATGAAAATATGTGAACATCTACAAGGTGAACTGAACAAATAATCCCGAAAGATGTACCCTAATGACTGTGACGGAGGTTGACACTTGTGGTCTGAATGACTTTTGAACAGATTGTCATAAAATTTGGTTCACACATTCCTTGTCCTCTAGGATTTTAGTGATTCCTTGACTTTTGATTTAACATCACCAGGTTTTGTTTTGTTTTGTTTTTTTAATTTATTTATCGAGTCGTTTGGTTTATGACTAAATACCTGCAAAACTAATGCCATTTCCATCAATCACAGCTGTACTTTTTAGCAAATGTTAGCATGCTAACATGCTAAACTAAGACAGTGAACAAGGTAGACATGCTTAACATTAGCATTGTCACTGACACGTTAGCATACTGATTACAGTACAGTATACAGTATTTAGCTCAAAGCACCACTGCATAAGTCAGCAAGTCTTGTCAAATGACTTCTTTTTATTCAGTTGTAACAATGACATTTAAGATTCAGAGCTTTCCTGTAGGTATAAGGGTGTGCTGGCAAATTAGTAAAGCTGAAAAAAATAGTTGATTAAACAGTAAGTCAGCTGACAGGAAATTAATTGGTGAGTATGTGATATTAATTGTTTTCAGTTACTTTACAAGCAAAAATGCAAACAAAATCCCTTCTTTTCTCTGTTTTATATAATTGTAAATTGAATATCTTCAGGTAAGTTGGACAAGACATTTGAATCAACACCTTTGATTCTGAAAAGTTTCTTCTGGGACATTTTATTAACAAAACTAACAAGAAAATAATTATCAGCTTAATAGGTGACATCAGCCCAAGGACAGAGCACAGGGAAAGTGGAAAAGGTCTGTCTTTGATACTTTGTGAGTTATTTCTATTTCAGGGTAGCTCACTTGCTTAGTTACCTTGAATGAAAAATCATCTACCTCCTCATGTTCGCTCATGTCCCTGTTCCATTAGTCTTTGACTCTATTTATGAATTCACTCAGCCAATTAGATTGTTTTCACCTCCGTGGTTAGAGAATTTAATCTTCAATCTCTTACAAATCAGCTCATGCACAACTAAATATACAGCATGAGGAAATCAATAACAGTTTGCCGTTGAGGTCATAAAGTCATGAAACACACAGTGAATACAATAACTGATCATTTACATTTTCACTTCAACAATCATTTTTGATAATGTTCGTCCTTCTGAGAGAAGGGGGGAGCCCTTGCTAACAGAGCTACAAATTAAACAACCATTCAAATAGTGGTTCATTTTACTCATGCAGGCAAATGAGCTGCTGTGCAGCAGTTATTCAGATGAGCTTGTACAGCTTCTGATAAATAGGCTGCTCTACTCTTACTGTGAAGAGTTGCTTCCCTGCACCCTGTAGCTTGTGATGAGCTCCACAGTGTAATGGCACACATGTGAGGATGCCTTGTCTTCGCAATAAGATGGGTTCAAATATGGCTGAGGACATCTCTGACCTCACATCTCTCTCTGTCTCCTTGCATTCCTAACACTCCTCAGAATATTGTGTTACCTAACACTGCAGCGATGCAATATAAATGTGGTATTGTGTTCAAAATAAATGCATCATCTTCCTCCTTAACCATGTGAAAAAAAACATTGATTCCTACCATCCACATAAAACCAAGTACGATATATGAGCACATGCGCTATCCATCTGTCAATATTCACACTTATACTTTACTCACAGCAAAATAGTTCCAGGCTTCAGTTACTTTTGTGCAATGTATAAAAAACTCAATATGACTTCAACAACAACAGCTCAGTGTGCAATGATCGAACAGGTTGATCTGGTCTCTCACACTCAAGCAATATAATAGTTGAGGCTATACACGTTGGATTAGCGAGATGACTCATACAGTGTTGTTTTCCACTGCAGCCATCAATGAATATGGAACGAGAGATGGTGAGGGACTTCTTTCATTCTCACGCTCAGTTATGTTTAAATTATTTATGTGTGCCATTTCTATCATGCACACCTGAACAAAAAGAGAGCAGCAATTTCTCATTGATACAAAAGACAGGATGTTAGGATGTCAGGGGACTTACGAGAGAGTCTTCTCCAGCCGTCCTCCTGTGGAGCCGATGATTTCTCCAAGGGTACAGAAAGTCTGGCCCAGAAAGTCCTTTGGGGGAGAAAGGTAGAAGAGAGAGAATTAATTGTGCGGCATACAAGAGATAGTCCAGGTTTCACACCAAACTCTGAGCAACAGAAACGTAACAAATATGACCAGCAGATAACTTAGAGGATAGAATTCATTAAGTCATTAAAGTCATTAAACAATACGTACATGCTCATATGTACACTGAAAGAGTTCAGGGTTGGTGTACTCTTTCCTCTTGTTCATATGCCCCTGAAGAGGTCCCTGCCTAGTGCTTTTCAAATGTATGTGATGAGGAATGAGGTCCACAGTCCTGCTATTACAGAATACATTCCAATGTTTATCTGAAGCTAATACAACCCTTCAGTAGTCTGTATTAGACAAAAAATACCCGTCTTTATAGTACCAACCTCTTTCTGGTTCCCTGGACACTGTTTCCATGCTGAGTCATGACAGAGGGACACTAAGACAAAGTTGGCATTTTCTCTAAAACGTCATACTGTATTAGCTTGGGCTAAACTTTATGTGTTTTTGCACAGAATGAGGACTATGAATTTTGTCCCCCATCACTTATATTGAAATCACATTCAGGAGGGATTTATTCATGGACAGTATGAACAGGAGGAACAACTGCAGCAAGTGAAACCTCTATTCAGTATTCATAGGGACACCTTAATAGTTTTAAGACAAGCTTAAAAATATGTGAACTTATGCTTTAAAAATGCTCTGCTTGATGCAGCCATCATGTCATGGACTCTGGTGGAGCTTCTTAGCCCCACCCTCCTGCTCACACCCCTCTGCTCATCCTCCACTCAGCCCTGCCAGCTTTTCCCGCCAGTGCTCTGCCCACACCCTACTGCCCTCCCCCTGCATTGGCTGTCAGCCAATCTGGGACCAGCCTGCTCTGCCACCACACACCTGTGTCTCATCTGCTCATTTGCTCCTCAGTATTTATACCAGTCAGTGTCCCTTTGTTCTCTGCCAGATCGTTGTTAGTGCCTATGCCTGCCTCGTATCCCGCCTGTCTTTCTGTTCAGCCTTTTTGGATTTTTGACCTGTGCCTGTTACCTCATTTGTGTTTTTGCCTGCCGACTGTACCTCTGCCTGATCAATCTGCTTTCCGGTTTGACCCTAGCTACGAACGGTGTTCTGCTCTGCTTAAAGGACCCAGTAAACTTGCTGTCTTTGCTATATATCTGTCTCTGCCTGGTGTTTCTGCGTGTGGATTCTCTCTGGTTTGTGACACATGGTGTGATTTTTGATTTGACACTCCTTAAGACACCACTGTGCACTCAGTGGGAACGGATTCCATTTATTTGAGGAGCTCTTAAACGTTTTTAACTTAGAGGTTTATGAGTTAGCATAGCAGAAGCAGCCCATTAAAATGTATGAACAATAAACTAATTACTCCACACATTTCTGGACCTTATGTGCTCTAATAAAGGGTCAACACAAAGGATAATAGGCTCAGTAGGAATTCTGAAAGACTATAAAATCAATAGCATTAGTACTAGAGATATTAAAGTTATTAAATTTCAATTAAAGTTTAATCTCATCTTATTGAGGTGTCATTTTAAATTAAGCATTAAATTTAGAGTTTCATAACACCTTTTATATAAGCATGCATTAGCCCAACTAAGTCAAGGCGAGGAAGTCTTTGTGGGGTGAATATTCAGCTGCCTGTTGACCAATTAATTAGGACCGCACTGTCGATAGGGCAAATATCCTCATGGTGAAGAAGAAAGCGTTTTCCCCTTCAATCAGCATGTTCATTGAACAGCAGTTTTTGAAGTTTTCAATCAGCCCGTGAACTACAGGGAAAAACATATGGTAACATAAATGGCAGAGAGATGACAGGACACAATGAAAGTGCTACGTGTTGATGGTTGTTATGTGTGGGTGAGAACAGGTGTAGGCGTGAGTCCCACAAACCGAATATGTGTAGCTCCTGTAAATGTCCTGACATGCACAGTCTGCTGTCGTACACTGTCTCAAACAAAAAACAGCTGCTTTCACTTTGAAGTCGGGTTCTGAAGGCAGCTTTACCTGAGCGGGTGATAAGATGCAGACAGACAAACTGAGGAACAACACTATGGGAGGAAGGCTTTCTGGATGGAAGCTGTTGGTGTTTGTCCTTGATGACATGAAATAATGGGACAGAAATACAATAAAATGAAAGTGAATGAAATGCAAGAAATCACATATCTTCCTTGGGGACACTGAAATATATTGGAACAACAACTGAAATGAATGAAGGATGTTAGAGTATCAGGACTCATGTGGATAACACCATCTGCACATACATCACTCACCTTCTACTCTCCCACATGGATTGAATTGTTAAGAAGAAGGAAAAAAAGATTCTGTCAGATTTAAATACTAGAGTAGACTAAATAATAGACTTAATACATGCTGAATCATCATCAACTGCTCCATTCATTCACTGTAAATTATCTTTAGCCGTATGAGTAACAATGAATACAGTGTGATGTATTTGAGGGCAGATGAGGGCAAAGGGAAGTTGTCAGAGCTTAGTCAAAATAGTTCAACACACTGTACTTACGTGTTTGGAAATGTTACAGCTTCTGGAGTCTACATTGTACCTGCCAGAAACAAATGGAGGTTAAGACTGGAAGATCTAATGCTGCAAAATTCAGTGCAAAAAGTCCAGTGGTATCAGTCTTGATAAATGGAGGTGTTCACTTTCAAAAGCATCAATTTCCCACTTCATTTTTTTAGTTGCTATTTATCGTCAGTGTTGAGCAGTAACACATTACTGAGTAACAAGTACTGCCAGGGATTGTGGTTTGAAATTCTACAGTTATACTGCAGTTAATCTCAGTAATGCTCTATTACTTCAGAGCATTGGTGCATTCAGTGAACAGACCGGTCCAGAACATATTAGCTTGTCTCAGGGGTGAGATGTGGGCACGTAACTAACCTTTGCAAAAGAAAGCGGGATCCTCTTTCTGAAAACTCAAGATTTAACACGTTCGTGTGTTAAATCTAGGAACTTTCTAGAATTCACTGTGAGTTCAGGACTTCTGGAGTGCTCTGTGGCCAGTTTGGAGTTTGGAGAGGTAAAGTTGGCTTGAACAACAGAAAGTCATGTGATGAGTGGCCAACTTTTGCTGTGAAATGATTAGTAAAATCATTCAAGGCATATTTCAGCATTTAGGGAAATATGTTTATTTGTTGCACAATTGTTTGAGTAAAATTATATATGAATTAAATCAAGTGGATAAAACATGGTAATTACTAGCTTTAGAGATGCTATTTGACATATTTGGCATGAAGCACACTAGCCAGTTCCTCCTGTTTCCACCCTATATGCTATGCTAAGATAATTGAGTCCCAGCTCCAGCTTCATAATTGTCACGCAGACATGAGAGTTGTATCCATCCTCTCATCTTTCTTAGCAAGACAGCTTGTAATTTTTTTTTTAAACTTCTTAAATGAGTAATAAGTAATCCAATAAATAATTCTTCAAGTATCTTGCCCAGCACTGTTAATAATTAGCATGCTCTTTTCAATCTTTGATTTATTTTTTAGAAACTACCAGATCCAAGAATAAAGGAATATCTGAAAGCGCTGCTATCTTGATGTTATCTTGAAGTTCTAAAGCCTACAATCTCTCACTGCTGCAGTATCTGGGTTGTTTCACAAAAAGCCTATTATTTGAGGACTGAACATGAAAAAGACCTTACAAAGCAGGACGTGCTCTTTGGTTGGAAATATGCACAACACCAACATAACAGCATCATTACAAACAATGTTCCTGTTCTATTTTCATGTTCACACCGTACACAAACGGCTGCTCTACAGATCCCACCAAGCAGTAAAAGCACATGTCTCTGCCTTGATTAAAGCTACACAACCATGTAGGTGATCTTTCCCTGCTATTGATTAAGGATAACAGGTAGGTGAACTGAACAGAATAACCAAGTGGGTAAACAGACGCTAATTTAATCAGTGGGGCTATCAAGTGACCTTGGTAAGAGTCCTTTAAAAAAGAAAGAAAAAAAAAAAAAAATCTCCTTCTGTGACAACCCAGCATCTAATTATAGCCGTGATTGGCCTGTTCATTCATCCTAATCAGGGAAAATTATCTTTTCACCAAACTAAAGACCTGGCAGAGGGAGAAATTATTCTAATGTAATCACAGGCATTGCTGCCTCAGCTTGGTTAGACTGAATCCACATTGATGTATTTACATAGCAGAGTGTATCCAAGTTCAGAATTACATTTATTCAGGTTTATTCAGAAAAAGAAAATGAAACACTGGCAGATTACTTACACATCAAACCTCAGATTCTGTTTCTCTTCAAAGAAGAAGTCCAGGACAAACTTCCTGACGAAATCTGGATTCCGAGTGTTATCAATTACCTCTGTCCTGCCAAACTGCAAAAATAGAAAGAACGTGATAATCGGTGGTAATAGCAGCATTGATTTGTTAGTCAATATATGTTATTTACTTAATTATCAAGAAAACATTCACTGAAGAAGAGAGTGAATACAAGTAATGATATTCAACAGCAACCCATATTACCATTGTAACATTTCACACAGGATTGGAATCCATAAATACAAATCTGCTTTGAAAAAATATGGCCACATTCTATCACACTGAGCTTCATTGTGCCGTGTGCTAAATCTCATGTCCCTAGAGAAATCAGACTGCTACATTGGAGCCAGCTCACTAACCAGCGAGCCCACAGAGTCCTGGTCCCAGCCTCCCTCCTGGGCCAGGCCGTTTCTCCATCTCTGTGACAATCACACCAGTAATCCCCCTGGTGGACTGCCAGCCTTGCCTCCGTGACCTGGCCCGACAGCATCGTGTAATGAGCTATTGATCTTGGCACTGCCTCACTGCAGCCTCAATACTTCTACTCATGTCTTTAGCGTCCAGTGCACATAATCCTTGCTATCAACAGCATCCCCAGCCTATCTATTACCAAAGCCTCACAGGGGAGTGCACTGAACCTCAGAACCTACCTGCTGTATTGATCCAAAGGCTAAATCTCATGATATTTCCTTGTAGTGTTTCTATTTATAGGGATGGAGGCCTTTGGTTTATAATCTCACTCAGACTTTATTTGGTTAATAGGTGCTGGGGTGTTGTGGGTGACGATTAAGGAACTGCCTTAGCACTGGGAGAGTAATATGAGTGTAAGCGAAGCAGTTGGCAAGACAATTACTGGTTTCAGCATATGTTATCTGTGTAGACAGATGGGTCTATTACAAATACTGTGTATTTTTTTCAACTGTCTCAGGTCTACCTCTTTGATTTACTTTTCTTCAGGAAACTTCTGAGAAGAAACATTCTTTGCAATGTTAAATTAAAACAACAGTGGTGTACAAAAGAAGGATTTGTGATAAAGTTGTTTCCAATGTGTGTATGTGCGTAGCTGTGTTTTTGGGCAACAGTACACTCTACATCCGCTGAAAACTAAATACTCAAAAACATCCTTAGACTACTAAAGATAAAGTTCCTGTGAAATATACATAAATATTTACATTTTTTGCCACATAATTTTCCGCTAATCGTCACCTATACGCTTTCTGGCCAAATAATGACGAAAATGTTGTTTTGTAGGTCTAAGGCTTATGGGCAATTGTATTCATTAAAGGCAACTAAAAATATGAAATAATAATGTTCAAAGTGGTTGAAAACGAAGATCCTCACACAGAAAAAGAAACTGAATGAAAATTAAAACAGGGATAGAAAAATAATGTAAAATAAGATGGAGAATAAAACCCAGCTGAAGTTCAAATAAGATAAGAAAATGAGGACAAAAATAGAAGCATCAAAGGTCTCCACACTTTTTTTAGTTGCCAGCCTCTGAAATGTTTTGGCTCTTGGAAAACTACACTTAAGGACCCCTGCCAGACCGTGTGGTATGAATAGGCCACAATACACTTTCTACATTTACATTGACGATTGATCAATAAACTGTTAGTGACATTGAATATACAGCGTAGCTGGAGATCGTTCACAGTGACCCTGCCCCCTGATGAATGTGGTGTCAATGTGACTGATTTCCCTTTGTTTGATATCTTTGTCATGGCGATGTTAACTTAACAGCAGAGAATTTGCTATCAGCTCCTGAATGGCAGATACAGAATGTGTCTCCTTTTCTTTAGAACACAATGAAGTAAATATGACTGTAAGAAAATGTGTGAGTCAGAAACAAATATGGGCTAATTATCTAAGCCTTGTCTGCCTCGGTTTCATGCTGACCAGTCACAAGAGATTTGACATCAATTCATTGATTCAATATTATTTTGTGATCAACAATCATTCCACACCTCTGACCTTAAATCAGATGCCGACCTTTGAGTAATGAGTTTGAGAACCCCTGGTTTATAATGTAACAACAGTTAACCAAACTTGGCATGGATTTAGCATGGATTTACTTCACCTCCTCAAGCTAATGCAGTAATCATGTCATTCATTGCGGATTTAAACTCTGATGTGACCAGACCTGTCTTCTGGTTTTACAGCATGTAATCACACAGACAGGGTTGTAGTCCTACATGGGCAACCATGATGAGGATTTGTGGGAGTCTGTAAGTGGAGGATTATATCGATGGGTTGGGAAAAAATGGAACCCCTTGTGATCAGAAAACAATTTTGTGCACAGACTGAAGCACTGGCAACAGTTAACGGGCAGAAAAGAAGCACAAAAAAGAAACACTCCATAATGAAGGGTGGAAGATGGACTAGTTGGAGAAATCATGTTAAGGTACAGATACATGGAATCCGTCGAGAACACGCCTCAACACACCCGACCCCCGAAAGCTCCAGCTGGTGGGTGACGTTCTGCGAGTTGGGCCATGCTTGGTTCAAATCAAATCAAATCAAACTTTATTTATATGGCACTTTTCATACTTAAAAGCAACACAAAGTGCCTCACAGAGGCTAAAAACAACATAGAAGAAAACCCAGCCCTTCCGCCCTGCTTTTGGCCTTGTAGACCAAAAGCAGTTCCCAGTGTGGAGGGCCCCCCATGAGGAAACGCTGCAACTAAAAACCAAGGGCCCCCATGAGGAAACACCAGAGTTAAAAACCAAGGGACTAAGATATAAACATAAGATAAAATAAAATGAATGAATGAAATAAATAGTAAAACATGTCGTTAAAACATGCAACTAAAATAAGATACAAATAAAGATTAAATATGATAAGAAGCCTGATTAAATGAATAAGAAAAAATCAAACAAATCAATTGAAAGCCTGTTTAAAAAGGTGGGTCTTGAGCCTCTTTTTGAAAACATCAACCATCTCTGCGGCACTGAGGTTCTCCGGCAGGCTGTTCCACAATCGGGAACACATATATAACTAAAAGCCGCCTCCCTGTGTGTTTTAGTTCTTACTTTTGGTATGGTTAAGAGGCCAGTGCCGGAGGACCTCAGGGTCCGTGAGGGTTGATAGGGTAAAAGTAGGTCAGATAAATAAGAAGGCCCGAGACCGTTAAGACATTTAAAAACTAATAAAAGAACCTCAAAATCTATCCTGAAACGTACAGGGAGCCAATGCAGCGATTTTAAAACTGGTGTAATGTGCTCCTGCGCTCTGGTCCTCGTCAGCACTCGTGCGGCTGAATTCTGTAATTATTGAAGATTGGAGATACTCTTTTTGGGAAGACCAGATAGCAGGGAATTACAGTAATCTAAGCGACAAGAGATAAAAGCATGCATCAGCACCTCCGTGCTGGCCTGAGAGAGAAACGGGCAGACTCTGCCTATATTCTTAAGATGGTAAAAACCTATCTTTGTTATTTTTTGAATGTGTGGAATAAAAGTAAGCTCAAAGTCAAAAATCACGCCCAGATTTTTTACAGAATGTGTTGGTTTAAGATCTTGTAGTTTTGGTAAAAGTCTCTCTCTCTGGCCTTCAGGACCAATGACTAAGACCTCTGTTTTGTCCTGGTTGAGCTGAAGGAAATTTTCTGCCATCCATGATTTGATGTCGAAAATGCAGTTAAAAAGGGCATCAATTGGCCCTGTGTAATCAGGACACACAGCAATGTACAGCTGTGTATCATCAGCATAACTATGGAAGCTGATGATGTGCCTCCTGATGAGATCCCTGAGGGGTAGCAAATAGAGATTAAAAAGAGTTGGACCTAAAATTTACCCCTGGGGAACCCCACACTTGATCTCATGGGTTCCTGAGGAACATGCATCCCAACTTACAAAGAAGTGAGGTATGAGACAAACTAGAGACAAACACTGAGAGTGCCTCTGTCTGTTTAATAAAATGTGATGGTCTACTGTATGGAAGGAAGCGGTTAGATCCAGTAGTACCAAGACTGTGAGCTTGTGTTTATCTAAGTTGCACCTGATATCATTTAAAATCTTTAATAAGGCTGTCTCGGTACTGTGGTTCATCCTAAAACCAGACTGATACCTTTCTAAAATGTTCTTTTTGTTTAAAAAGTCATTTACTTGGTTAAAAACCAGTTTTTCTAAAATTTTACTTAAAAAGGTAAGTTGGATAGAGGTCGGTAATTATTAAGAATGTTGGGGTCTAAATTGCTCTTCTTCAGAAGGGGCTTCACCACCGCCGTTTTAAAGGAGGTAGGGAAGACAACCGTCTGAAGAGAGCAATTCACCATGTATAACAGCTGTTCCTCAAAGAGTCCATAGAGTGTTTTAAAAAACGGTGTGGGAATTGGATCCAAAAGGCAGGTTGCAGGGTTTACCTGGGAGAAAACTCAACCAAGTGTCCTTGCATCAACCAGGGCAAAACTTTTCAGTGTTTCCTCAGATAAAACCTGTGATCCAGACGTTTTTGTTTTGGCTGTTCCATTTGCAACATGGCGGCCAACAAACTTTCTCATGTTACAGCTAAACTGTAGTCCATACTAAGCAATGCATTAACAGAATGATTCATATTTTATCAGCACAGCGTCGTTTCACATTTTGATCTGATTATCGAGAGCCTTTCGCAATGTGCCGGATGGGCTCATTTGCATAAAGTTGAGGATGAGTTGTGATTATGCAAATTCCGATCCAGCATTTGATCTGTCAACTTACCATGCTGTACCCATCATGCAAAGCACGACTAGATCTCCTGCTCTCCACAGAAAATGAGTAGGATCCATTGATTAGACATTTGCCAAACGATCCACTGTGCCTGTATCATTGGATCTCCAGGATATAGTGACTTGCACAGACTGATTTGGCTTGCTAATAAGGAATGCTAATGACAAAATGTGGCAAAATGTCATTATATAAAGAGTATAGCCATAATGCAAAACATGATGTGAAAGTAAAACAAAGGATTTGTCAGGTTTCCATTCAAGTACAATTATCTGCTCATGGTATCAATATGTGTACGGCTGACAGCGAGATGTTTACTTTGCTGATTGCAGCCCAGTTCATGTCATGTTTTTGATTAAGCCTTGCCACATGGAACAAAAAGGTGTGAGGTGTCTTGAAGTGAGGGGATCAGTGGTGGCAAAACCCTCACTGACACATCAGTGTTGACTTTGAATTTGCAAATGGGCAAATGCACAACAGAATGTCATTGGCAAATTGGATGGGGAAAATATTGCTAAGAGATGATATGGAAATGAGTCTGTGTGCCGGAGATACTTACTGAAAAAAAAAATGAAAAAGAGAGGGAATTCAAAGGAGAAGCAGTGAATGGAAGGTCACATGACCCTACTTTAAAAACGAGTGACAGAGGGCAAGACAGCAAGGAGCCAAGGGGAGCAGATGGTGCATATTTGATGAGACTGGAAAGGATTCTCCCTTCTTTTTCTACCAATCTGAGTTATGATGTGAATTCATTTTTCTAACATCAGGTACCTGATATAATGAAATCAATTTTATTTATTTATTCTTTAACCTGTACTATTAATTTATTAGTTTGGGTCAGGTATATGGAGCTTGTTTTCCCTTCCTGATTCCATTATAGACAGTGGTTACACTTGTGTGCGCAAGTGTAGAGTATGACACTTTCAATTTCCCTCAACTTTGTTCTCAGGGGTTTGCAGTGAGTTGCCTCTGGACTTCGTCTTAATAAGCCCTCTCCTAGCACTGACTGGAAATCTTAATATTCATTACATTGCATTCCTAACAAAATATGCACATATGGCCTGGCAGACAGGTCAACACAAGTATTGATATTTATATTGGATATCGATATTGGATAACAAAGAATTGCTTAACTTACCTCCCTCCATTCTTTGGTTCCTACAGCCTGCAAATACAACACGACCACTGGAGAGGAAAGAGGAGGAGAGGGAGTCCAAGGGGAAGCATGAGGAAAGAAGAAAAAATAAGAAGAAGCTATTCAGTGATTAATTTTAGTGATTAGCCTGATGTTTTTCTTTGTCTTTTTTTGACACCTTCAGGAACTCGAGATAGTGAAGGGATTTTAAGTGTATTTAATCTAAAATGTAAATAACAAAACAGAAGTACAGTTGAACTTTAGGATAATGACAAGATAAACAATTTATTTTTATTGGGTTCGCTCTCACTTTTTCACCAAGTATACCAACCTGGCAGTGTACGAGTAATCAATCTCTACATTTTTTGCCTTGCAGATATGCTATCACCACCTTCAGCCAGTCCTCTCTCTGGCTATCAATATCTATAATTACAGAAAGGCAGAATTGCTGTGCATGAGGCATAATTCTAAGGAACAAATGAAACATATAGCCTGGGTCTCACTGATAACTTTCCCCCAAAGAAAAACAAATGAATCAATCGATTCAGCAAGTTCCCCAAAACAGCATGTTAAATTGACAAAGCCCCCTAGCAGGTGTAGTAATTATGAGTCCTGTCCACTGGGTGCAAGGGAGGTCCTCAGGTGACATTATTCTCTACAACTGTTGCCATGAAATCCTGTACAGACATTCACGGTCCCCAGAGAATGAATCCTACTGACTTTGGTGATACTCTGACTTTTCCTCCAGGATGTTGACAGGTTTGGTTCAGAGTGAATGACTGTTGGATTGGCATTAAATTTTCCACAGACAGTCATGGTGTCCAATGGATGAGTGTTGTGTTTTTGATCCCCAGTAAATATATTCATTATCCCCAGATGACAAATCTTAATGACTTTTGAGATGCTGCTGACATATATTTCATTTTATGACAAAATATCTTTGGAATTAATGACATCACCAACAGCCTCAACTCATGTTTGCATGTAAAGCTGTTAGCCTTGTAGTTTTGTGAAATAAATGTAGTCACGGTCAGTATTAAGCAAACTTAAAGTATGGGTCCCCTGACTAGCCATTATCTGCACTTCATTGTTTACAAAATCTTATTGTGGTTTGTTCAGCAAACATTCCATTTGTCTTCTGAGGAGAAATTTTGCTTAGAGTACAACTGCATAAATAAGATGGCCCAATTATAACCCACACATTTATCATATTGTCATGTTAGGATCAAACACGTCTCTGTTCCTGCATATGCAAACAAACTAAAGGCTCTTATGGAACGTATAAATAATTGGCCAAGTGTTGCTGTTTGTGTCTCATTGAGCACCATCAGCCATTGTGTGCGTCTGTGAAGTTTAGACATTAGCTCTAATGAACTTTAGACTGTCTGAACGATTAAAACCACATTTTCCCTCCTAATGAGCAATTAACAGAGGAGAGATAACAGAGAAAGGGCAGCAGGCAGTGAACCTTTTGGGCATTGTGTCTTCAGAAGAAAACAATCTTTTCTGTCAGATTGTTAACAATTTACAACGTATACAGTACTGCTTAAAAGGGTTTTGTAAATCTGAGTCTTACAAGTTAATCACTTTTTGTGAAAACATTAGCCTTCAATTACAGAAAACATTCAACGCAAACACACTCCAGAGATGAAATCTGCTTGAATCAAAACCATACCTCATCACCCTCTCTGGCCCAGCATCCAAAATAATGACATTCAAGAGACAGAAAATATGTCTCTTCATCTGAGATGAAATTCAAAGTCAAACCCTTATGTTCCCCAAGGTTGCAGAATAACAGCGCCACAGCCCAACAGTGGGCTCATACTAATCTGCATCAAGGCTACATCAGTGTTGGCTGTATCCGAAGAACCTGGCTGATTGCCTGCTTTATGGGAAGTGACTGAGAGAGGAAAGAGCCCATCTGGTCACCCACAGAGTGGCATAATCACAAGACAATTCGTTGTTACTCTGAACCGTACTCCAACTACAACTCCTGACAATAGTCTGGCTGCAGGATGGGCACGCAGGTAAACATGAGTGAATCACAACTGAACACACATCATATTAAGCTCAACAGTATACAGGAAAGAGAGAAAAAACATGGTATGAATACACAGACTGTCGCCAGCAGTGGCTTAATATTTTAAAAAAGGGCACCTTCACCCCCTCTTTATTGTCCTCATGCCTCCTCATGATGTTGGCACACTGTTTTTACAGTGTGCCAAGAATAGACACACACATACACATTGTGTGCATGAGGATGAAACACTAATTTGACGATGCACATATTACACAGTTTCATTGTTGTGTTAAGAATGCACCTCTTGTGTATAACGACTGCCAACTTTAACAAAAGATATGGAGACAAACATACTTGAACAAAGATAAAGCACAGAAGAACTACTTCACTTTGCTGCCTCCATCACCTCCTTAAAGGGGGAACTGTCACTGTGCAGTATGAAAACACAGTCTCACTGCAGTTGTCATGAAATTTAATGTATAGGATTTGTGAACATGGACACAAACTGCTGTATTTTTGTTGGAAATATCTTTCACGCCTGCACCATGTCCACCATCCCTCTCATTCTGCAGCCCAGTTAGCAATAATAAATATGGAACATCCATTTGGCCGTCAGAATAAAACTTGTTGAGAAAGATTTTAGGAGATGGTTGGTCTTTGGAGAGGTATGCACACCAAAACTAGGTTTAGGAGAACATACGGTTTGGGTTAATATAACTACTTCCTCAAAATAATCCAACATGACTATTCGTTCACTGGGAACCAAACCCTGGTCTCCTTTCTTTGACACATCCATCGACTTCGCTTACCTCCCTACACTGACTTTCTTTCACTTTATACTACATTCATCCTTATTAGTTTGAAAGTCATGCTGATTTATTAAATTAGTCCAAGGTGGCTCGAAACAGTTGAACCACCATGTATGCACATCCCTGCCATCCACTTTTTCACATCTGTTTAACAGACTATTGCAGGATGTAAAGAACATGTAATCTCCAGCATGTGTCCGCATAAATGCAAGCAAAAGAAATTTCAATCCCTTGTACATTAAAATGTCTGTCCCAGTGTGTCAGTGTGTGGCGCATAATTGAAAATGGCAGACTGTACTTTCGGACTCATCCAGCTAATGCAGAGCAAGCTGACAGCAAGAGTCACCTGTGTGAAGGTTTTTCGACTGGGGATTTCTTGCTGCCTGCCTCTTGGATTTGCGCTGCAGGAAAATATAATCAGAGAGGAGGCAGACATAGACAGGATGCCATAAGCTTACTTACAGGCTGAGGGCCCAAGCTGCTCACAGATAGGTGAAACAGAGAGGTGGTCGGGAGGCAGGAGCATGGGGTGGTGGGGGGTGGAGCTGGAAAGGGAGGACTGAAGGAGGACAAAACAGAATGTTAAGAGAAGGACAGGGAGGAAAGGTAGAATATGAATAATAGAGAAATTGAGATGGACAAGGATTATGGAAAAAGATTTAGAAAGGGGTGATGAGATGAGATGTATAGACGATTGTTTGGCAAATAGAAGTGGAGAAATAACCTCAGTCTAACATAGTCAGGTGATTTTAGATATCACCTGGAGAATATAGGGTGAGTTTGGCTCTCAGAAATCCCTCACAGATACACCTCTCACACAGCAATTTAGGTGAGGCAGAGTGGGCACAGAGCTCCCCACTAATCTATTGATCTCCTGCCAAGAGAGGGATAAGGCAAGAGAGCCCCACACCTGAGGAGGCCAATTCTTGAACCTCAGTGGAGCAGCTATGACAAAGCTGCATGGTAGGGTGCCAATTGGGAGATGTGTTTTCTGTGAAAATTCAGCCTTCTCATGAACCTAAATTACAAAGTGGTCCTGCATTAGTGAAGAGCACCCCATCACTTTCAATGAAGATGCCAAGGATTCCCCCTGATTTTCATATTCAAGTCGCGTTGGGTGTAGATGCTCCTTTGCCAAAAACTTAGACAACAAGTTATAAATTCAATTCATTCATCTTATAAAGTCGATCTTGTGCTAGCAAACAGTTGCCTTTTTACACATACACACAAAGAGCAATATTATCATTCATTTGAGGAATTGAAGTCCACCTCAGGAATTTAAAGGTTCTATGTATGAGAATGTGAACATTAATATTGCAGCAAACAGCTGTTTGCTATGTTAAAATATGTTGGAGTAATGGCATCTTGAGCAGAGAATCAAGTCACACTCCCTCTGTGAAAACCAATATTCTAATTAACAAAATATTAGTCAAGTTGTAATGCTATGTCCCCTGGCTTGCCTACTGTACTTACCTCGCCACTTGACATTGTTCACAAAAGGGTAACTTTCTGTTATTTATCTTGTGTGTTCTGGGGCCTCTGGAGGTGTGGCTGACATGCCAGTTTTTATGATCAGAGAGGCTGGTACTCTACTGTGACATCTAATGACTGATAATCTCATATTTAGAATCTCTGCATCCAATATTTTTAGCTCTGTTTTGATCTCCACCATCTCCTGACAGACATATCCAGCTCTTAAGCTGCTGAAAGCTCCACTACATTCACCAACTAGTCACTGACTTTGTCTGCTGTTTGGTATTAAGCAGGAAGCTCACAGTGAGATTTCAGAGCAGTGCCACTGAAAACAAATATAACAGTAGAGCTAAAGGCCAGAAAAATGTGGGAAAACTGGGAGGCTTGGCTCCATTCTTTACACCAGTTAGGCTAATCGCTTTCAACTTCAGCTCTGTATTTAACACACACACACACACACACACATTTTTTAAAAATAGCTTCTTAAATGAATATGGCCATTAAATGCTGTAGGTGTCGGGCGGATGGACAAGAAAGTACGAATCAGCAGGGGCCGTTCATTCTTTCCTCAGATCTCATTAGGAGACCTTTGGGATAAGTAGAGACCAGTGACCTTTATTTAGATGGTATGGCTCTGGCCTTGCTTTTATTTACTTGTGCTGCAGAGCCTTCTTGAAATTATAATTGATCTGCGTATATACTATGCACTTACATCTTCCTATAGTTCCAGAGAAATTTGCAGTATTATATATCTGCAGTACATGTAAAAAACGCTTATTTCTAAATCACATGAAACAAGCATAATCATATATTTCAGGTATCAAAATAAAATCTTCCGGATGAGTCATTTTAAAACCACAGCTGGCACCAAAACGGATTTTCAGAACAGGATGAGGAACAAACTCTCAAAACTAAAACCATACCTGCTGTGCTATAACAAAACATTCACTCCTACCTGCTAGTGAGTCATAATCCTCAAGCAGATACAACAAAATGAATGTACAGGAAGTAACACATGGTGTATAGAATTTAATGAACATGACTCACTGACTTTGCAATGAGAGATTGCAAGGAATAATCATGCACAGTTGTGTGTATTGAATCAATGAGTCAACAAATTAATTAATATTTTTTTAATACTCCTGGATTGGTGGGAGCAGATAGGCCATCTCTCCTACTGATTTTAATGGAGTGAAACACCCATGCATGTGGCTGAAAACTGTCAGTACTCCACCAGTAAATGATGTTACATAAGAGAAGTGGGATGTTTCATATGGGAGCCTGATAGCAGTTTAGATGGTGGTGGATAGAAATAAAAGAGCCAGATAAATTGTGCAAGAAGTGTGTAGCTTCAGGAGCTGCACAGTGAGAACATGGAGCAGCTAAAAGATTTCCTCAGTTTTCCTAAAGTGTTCTCAAACTTTCAAAGAGTCAGTGAGCCAGTGTCATCAGAAGTTTCTTTTATTACTTTGGATGGAAATGATATCAAAGTAATATCAAATTTGAATAGGAATTGGAGCCCAAAATTAAGCTTTTTGAAGTGCAAAATGGTCATTTCAGTGACAGAAAAGCTGTGCCAAACACAAAGAATAGCTATTGGGAAAGAGAAGAAAAATGCCTCATGAATTCCATTATTTTCATCTTGGTCCAAAAATATATATCACACATATCACACAGATGCATTTGTCTCTGACCAAATGACAGAACAGCCCATAATCTCTTCAGAGATTTCATTTTTTCTTACTACTGCAGTTCAAATGGAGAGGAATTCCACTCCCTCTAGGAAATGCATGAGAGCCGTTTGCATCTCTCCAAGGGCAACGTCAGTGTGGTTGAGGTCACACATGCCTAGAATATGTTAAAACCCAGTCAAGACCGGACTGAATAAAGCTGTGCAAAGGGTCAGCATGCAACAGACAAACAGCAAGGCAGAGCATCATGGATGAAAAGAGCTGTGTTTCCAAATGAAACATCCATCATTTAAAAAAGTGACACCTACTCTAAAGCACTGAGTGACAGCATTAATTAGTACACAACATGCAGGAATACTTTCCAAAAGGGCTTACGTAACTCCAGTCCTTGGTGAACAACATATCAGTGTAAAATCAAGCAGTGATTGATTGATCGTTATTCTTCATGATGATGTCAAGATCACTTGGTCAGTGGTAAGTCCAAGTCCAGATGTGTTTGAGAGGGCAGAAAAATGTATTTGCATTTAATGAGAACGTTTTTAACCTTGTCAACACATCCACATGGTGCTTTTTATGTATTACAAAAAATATCATGAGCAAAATAAGCAGTCAACATCATGCAGAAGCATTTCCACCTTGGAACTGCAGTGAACCAATAACAGGCTCACAAACAGATCCAGACGGCCAGGGTTTCATACATAACATACTTAAGAAACCAATCCTATCAACTTGAGTGGTGGGGCTCCAGTGAAAGAGAGGTATCCAAAGAGAAGCAAAGGAAAGTAGAAAAGTTTATTCATGTAGCACCAGTCACAAAGTCCTTCACAGACAAAGAGATAAAATCAAATAGAAACTAATAAATAAAACAAAGATAAGACACCAGATAGAATGTACAAAGTGAACACATGCCACAACCACATGCTACCGAAATGCTTGTCTGAACACATGGGGTTTTAGCTGCTTAAAAGAGTCTGCAGAGACCAAAGACCAAGCTTATTGGTAGACTATTCCAAAGGACGCTACCAACTGGAGAGCACTATCTCTCTAAAAAAGTGTCTGAGGTAAACTTAGAAAACCCTGGGTATAAGACCTAGTAGCTCATGGATTGGGGTTCATGATTAGGAGATGTGTGTACTCAGAGATTATATTTACATACTTTGTAAAGTAGAATTAGTGAGAACCAGAATTCCAAAATTAATTCTAAAATTAAAATATTAAAATATCTGGGCACACACCCTGATAAAAAAAGAGCAGTTTATAATATTATGTCGGGACAGATGAAGTTAAAAAGCTTTAAAGACAGAGAGGTTGGTGAGACATCTAGCAGGCTCAAGTTTGGTTTCATTTGTCTGAACGCAGTTGCAATATCATCCATGGACACAGGGCAGAGGGAGTCGAAGATGGATGGATTTGGGGAAACAATGGTGGGTGGACTGGATGCTGGTGAGATGTTTGA
Organism: Chaetodon trifascialis; assembly: GCF_039877785.1. Classification (NCBI taxonomy): domain Eukaryota; kingdom Metazoa; phylum Chordata; class Actinopteri; order Chaetodontiformes; family Chaetodontidae; genus Chaetodon; species Chaetodon trifascialis. Next base: position 23,432,343 of record NC_092063.1, read on the forward strand.
CATTTATAACCTTGTCTATGAAATAATCAAGAAAGTTGTCACAGTCACGGTTCAAGAAGATTGATCATTTTCGAGTGCTGGTGGGGACAATGTAGTCTATGGTATCAAACAGGACTTTACGATTTCTCTTGCTGTAAAATATTAGATTAGAGAAAGATTTCTGAGCTTTCATGGTGGTGCATTTTTAGAAGGGACCTTTGTATGTTTCACAGCTATCCAGCACCAATGAGCAGTGATTGTAGATGATTGGACTAAAGTGTCCACATTTCCTGAGGGAAATATCTGGCTCTGAAGACACTAAATGTTCCCCAGTTAGTCTCCAACTGTGTCTGCTGTTTGGTGCTGATCAGGGTGTGTACAGTGGGTTTATCAGAGGTTTTTCATTGCAAACAAAACAAATATGGAAATGTTTTCTCCTGGATTTATATATATAAATGTATATCAGTCTAGTAGTAACATGATTGATTTTTAATTCTAGGAGAATATCAAGTGAAAATAAAATCATTGAATAATTTTTTTTTCTTTTGATCAGCCCTGAGTAGTGATTGCATTATTTCTCAGACTAATACTGTCCAAGCAACTTTTGAATCAGGTACAGCAGCCTCTATGTTACATGACAGGCAAAACCCACGGCAAAGAAATTCTCAAATCACTCGCCTGTGCTTGTAAACCATGGGTGTATAGTAATAATTGATGCCAACTTACATGAACATAACACATTAATGAACTCCTTACATCTCTCCTCACTCTCATCTCAATTTTGGCAGCCAGACAGTCAGATGACACTGTTTAAAAAGATTAAGATTAGATTAGTAAGCAAATCACATTTCATATGGGGTACTGAGAAGTACGTCAAGACACATCAGGTGCAACTGGAAAATCTGGCTTTTGAGAGTGGTGAGACTGAACCAAAAAAGTTCAGGGGCATAAAACCAAAACAATGAGCTGAATGAGGCTAAAACTCTCCATGTATCTGAGGGGAGCTGCAGAGTTTGATGCTAAATGAGTGTGGGTTTGTAGCTATAAAAGACCCCTTTCAGATTACACATAGTAATTTGAGGTGTTGTTGATGTAAAAATATTGATTATTGTAGCTTTAAAAACATTTGTGCTTTATTAAAAAGGCAGGAAAGGCAAAAAAGAAAAAAAAAAAAAAAAAACATAGGTGAAACTGGGGGGCAAAATGAGACAAGTCCAAGATCAAGAAGGGATTTGAGTGCTGCAAGAGGGAAAAACACCTGCACTGTAAACCAGCTTCAAAGTAAAAGTAAAAAGAACTGAGAACTTTCTTGCTTGCAAAGAAGAAGAAGAGCTCTGAACTGGAAAAACGTTGCCTCTCATATCTTTGCCTGCTGCTCTCTATGCTTCTATTTATTCATGTCCATCCTTTGAAAGCCAGCCTCTTAGTTCTTCACTTCAGCCAGAAACATTGATTGCAAAGTTATACATCCTCCACGTGTGGGTGGATACAGAGGAGCATCAGGTAATTTGATGGTGGAGTAAAAGAAACTCAAATCTAATTTACACAATGACCAGGGCAGGTGATACAATATCCCCAAGGACAAACTCTGAGTCATCTATAAATTAGATAAGGAGAAGTGCTTCACAGCCTTGCTTTGATATCTTGGCACATTCTTGTGCAAAGCTGCAACAAACACATGCAATGGACGCACACATACTGTTGGCTTAAAACCGTGAGCAAGAGGTGATGACTAAAACTCAAAAGAAGGAAAAATAGCAGGAGAAGATACTTTATATAATTTTTCCCTTTGCATTCTTAAAGAGACATCGATGACACCCTCAGGTCTTAGAAACCAAAACGTAATTCAGTATTGCACTGAAATGAGAGCGAATATCACCAACAGCATCACCGAGCACCTTCATTGATCATCTGATATGAAGTAGCATCAATCAAAATGCAGAAGCCTTCGGGTTTTGTCTGTAATTTGCTCTTTCTTTCTTTTTTGTATGTGTCCCAAAAGTTCAATCATGTGCGTCCTTGTTTCCAAATTTGTGTTGTTATTCTTCTTGCATTGCCTGTACTGTTGATCCGTCATGGATCACTGACATGACATGACATGATACCTGACTTAGTCCATCGTTGCTTCCCGTAGGCCAGTGTTTCTCAATTCCGGTCCTCGGGCCCCACTGCCCTGCATGTTTTAGATGTTTCCTGCTCCACCACACCTGATTCAAAGGATGAACTCGTCATCAAGCTCTACAGTGGCCTGATAACAAGCCACTCATTTGAATCAGGTGTGTTGGAGCAGAAAAACATGCAGGGCAGGGGGCCCGAGGACCGGAATTGAGAAACACTGCCGTAGGCTATTCTTCTCAGGGGCTCAACTCTCTGTTTGCTCTGGAGTGTGAAGGTTCATTCTTGAGCTTGGGAACAGCTCGTGCTGCTGAGGACTATATATTCTTTTTGTAATTAATTGAATAATATTGTCAGAAAAAAAGCGATCATTTTTTTCCGGAACCCAAGGGGACACTCACTGACAAAGACCAAAGTATTCAAGTTCTGGTGATATAAAAATGAGCAGCTGTAGTGTCACCACCCAAAAGAAATGGCAGTAGATGTTGTGTTTTAAGATGATCTGTAGTCAGGATTTTATTCAAGAAAGGTGAAGCTTTTAACAATAATATGAATGAAACTGAGGCAGAAATGAAGCCCCAGAACAACTGAAACATAAAGTAAAAATGTCTTCTTTTTTTCTTTTCTGAAAGCCAAAATTACACTTTACAGGTGTCAGTTATGTAAAGTAACAATGATTTAACGTAATAATTATTTTCAATAGCACTGATAGTAGAACGTTTCACTTCATTGCTTACAACACTGAAAACTATGGAGTGTCTATAGATAGAAGTGAACAAAGGAGAAACAGCCTCATCCTGTTCTCATGTCATATCAGATATCATGCCACATTATGACAGGCAGCATTCGTGTCAACATCCAAGTCCTAACTATGAAAGGGAAACTGTTTTTTCTAAAAATCTCTCAACAATATAGGCTTGTTGACACTCACTTAGCTTCTGTAAATGCTGTATTTCTGTACAGCCTTAGTGATGGCATGAATGCTCACAGGACATTAACATGGGAATCGTTTTCCATCCGTTCCACACAATGTGAATCACCAGCAATTAACTGGAACGTATCACCTGCTCAGGTAAGAGAGGGGTGCACAAGACAGAAGCAAGCAATTAAAGAGTGCTTCACCATTTAAACCGTTGCAACTTTGACAGAATGTCCTCTGCTGCAGAGCAGTTTTGCTCTTCATCACACAACCTGACGAAGCTCAGGCTACGTTTACACTTAGGGAAAAGGCATATGTTTTCATGCAGTTTGGTCTCTTGTTTACACACAAACAGAGTTTTTTTTAATGGAAAACAATCATTTTTAAATACTCCGGCCAAAGTGGAGATTTCTGAAAACGCTGGTTATGTGTTGGCGTGTGAACAGGGTTAAACAGCGTTTTAGGTTCTGAAATGTCACAACATGCAACTGAACATCATGTGAGCGACCTATGTTTACACTCGCCATTGGTTTGGCATAGGTATGATGCGCTCGACGGCGTATTTATCCAGGTTCATGTAAATGACAACATTTTTGAAAACGATGTTGTGTGCACGATGTTATTTTTGAAAACGGAATAATATCTGTTTTCCAAAATACCCTATTACGTGTAAACGTAGGCTCAGTCACTCACCGCTCAGAGGACCTGATGGTGCTCACTTGTTTTCACTTTCACTAATTGAGCAGATGAGCTGCCCAAACATCACAGGCAGAGTAAAGACAGGAGACATCATGCACAGCACAGGCTGGCTGAATACTTGGATCACGGGAACACAGTGGACCACAAACACAACCAGATTAATGGAAACACTGGTCTGAAATTTATGATATCCACACCTTTTAGAAGCTGGAATCAGAGTAATTGTATTTACATTCACCAGTTTTTATGTGCATTTTCAGTTTGCACATAAAAAACCAAAGTGGAAATGCCAGAAATAAAAAAAAATAGTAGTAATATCACAAAAAGTTTTTATGCCAGGCTGAGGCAGAAACATTTGTGTATTGATAATGGAAACAGACAAAAATGATGATCTTTCAAATCTTCCCTCCCTGCTAGAATGAAGGCAGGTTTAAGGCACTTCCATTTTAAAACTCTGTCCACGATTAAAATATGTCTGTTGTTGATGAATGCGATGCTATTATCTCTTTTTCTTTTTTTTTCTTCAAATAATCCCACCTTTCTCCTTCTATAAATTAACTGTCATGAATGCTCACCCGATGGAGAAAACTACATCTTCCTGACTGAGTCACCTTGTTACCAAATCACTGACTCCCTGTGTGCCTCTCTGATGCATGTTACATTCCCCCACACAGGTGAATGCAATAAAATGTGTCAATGTGCGCTATATTAATTCCTAAGGCTCTGTGGGTCTCAGCCCCCCCAACCACTGCTGCTCCTCCCTTGTACTATTCACTGCTGAATCTGGGGACCAGCAGCCAATCACACTCCATCTGGGGTTCTAAAAATGCTGAGGACGTGTACGCCCCTTGGCTACTATTACTGCCTACTTACACTCAGCGTGTGAGCTATGTGTCAGGACTCAGTCCATAGCTCTTTTATATGTTGTTGTCAGATTAATGTCAGTAACCTCTTCATTATATTAACTTTAAATTACTTTTAGTAAGGTTTATGTTTAGGATTGTAACTTCTCCCTTTGGGTTGTTGATACACCATTATAGTTTTATTTCTATTCAGGAGTGGTTATTTTGGCCAGGCCTCTCTGAGGTTACATTTAATCTTCCATATCTGCCAACAAAAGATTTAAGCACTGAACAAATGAACTCATCAAGTTTTATGTTATTCTCCTCTATTCCTGTGAAGTTACTATATTTAGCATTCACACAATCAGCAGACTATGGTAATTCCTGCTATACAAGTAGCTCTGATTAAGCATGCATAATTTGATTAAATCTGATTACATGAGAAGTGGAAAAGAATGACTGATTGAGTAGGTCCATCTCCTCTCTCATATATGGCAGTCACACTGTTAATTACTTCCTCCCTGCTGTAAACGTCCCATCACTGCCATGGCATTTGCTCCCACGTAGCTTTGCTGCCACATATAACAGCTGAGCTTCGACAGTCAGACAGACTGAATGCAAACAGCAGGGAGCAGCTGTGACCATAAACATATCAGTTAACTGAAGGTTTAAGAGTGTCTGGTCCGGCTTGTGAAAACACCTGCAGATAAGTGTACTTACAAACATGTCCGGACAACACTTAAGTGGATACGATAACAGCGGTCTACATTTTGTTGTCATTTTCATACAAGGACATCAAGGATTAATGGTCTGTTGCAGCGCAGATACTGTTATTTCCAAGATGTTAGTGAACATGTTGTCAGGTAAGATGTTGTTAGCCTGTCAATCACTTCAGCTTCCTATGACAGCCTCAGTTTGAAAGTTATTGTTTGCTTGTTCGAGCCAGTTCGGTCAGACTGTGGTTCACGAGGTAATGCAAAAGGACACACTTTAGATCACTATGCTGTATGAACCCTCAGAAGGGTTAAAAGCTCAATGGGGGCTCCCAGGACCCAAAAAAGTTAACATAAAAATGGACTCAGGTTGATGTTAAAATTAAAACTATGCCCTATCCCGCTGAAATGGTCACCTCTTTGAATGACTTCATAGTTGGTGCTCACAATTACATATAGGTACTGAAGCGCCCAAGTACCCATCATGCCTATTCATGAGGACATTGTGGTGTATTACAGTTAAATTTGAGCCAGGTTCAATGAGGTGCCCCTGCATTTTTTAATTGGAAATCACTGTGTTAGCACTAACACATTGGTCTCGCTGATCTTAGTTTGTATGTGTGAGGCTAAGGATCACCAAGTAAAGACGTTTCAGCAACTACTGGAATACTAATAGTGATTATAATTAAGTTAATAAGCCTTAATTAGTGTGCATATGTATGAATGCACTGGAACTACAGGCTACTTAGCATTCAAATGAAACCAAGAGAAACAAGATGGCTTATCTTAAAGTTAACTGTTACCTATTGCATGTCCAAATGTCCTGTATAAAACCACCATACCTGCCACTGTGCAGCATCCAAGTACCAACTCCAGCTCTAAGCCAGCATCTTGGTCAAGGTCACTACCTGGCTGCAAGTCAAATAAGTTACAATTGGTAACCGAGTCTCTCCTAGTTACATCTTCCAGCTGTGGTGCATACAGCAACAGGCAGCTCCAAGCACTATTCACCACATCTGTTTATGTTGTCTGGACTGAGGAAAGGCTCATGCCCCACTTCTCCCCGTCTGCACTGGTTGGAGCCCAGTAGCTCCTCAGGCTGCCCTCACATCTGTGGCCAGTCGCAGACATCATCACTCAAGCCTCAACACCAGCCTGAGTGAGGCGTTAGACAGCTGTGCTCTCCAGCTGTGATTTGTGTAACTCATTTAAAGCCCGACTCTCTGGCTGATTTGGGGTAACATTTGTCAGAGGAAGTTGTGCCCACGGGCTCTCAAAGGTAATGCACTGCTGCTCTGTTCAGCGGCTGCTAGACATGTTTGAGTTGATAAAGGCAGAAAGCTTTAGCGTCAGAGGGGCAAAATGGATAAATACTTAAAATTTGTAACAGAGCAGTTTGGATTGCCAGGTGGTGAAAATGCACTCTTTGTAATTTTCTATTTATGGCTCTCTGGCTTTTTGTAGTCTTTTTGGAGGGACAAATGCACTCAGTTGGAAATATTACAACAACAAGACTATCTGATTGTGATCAGAGACAGCACCTCAAAACATCTCCAAGGCTAAAAATGACTGTTTCATGATGCATTTTATCATAGCTGGACCTGACAGTAGATTTCTTCCTTATCAGAACTCTTGAGAAGTGCATTAATTGATCCTTTGGAACAGGAAGCTAAGTTTGATTAGCTATGTTTTACAGTTCCATGAAAAAACTGAAGCACTGCACTAACATCATCTGTCTCACTCTCTAACTAACACTTTCATAGCCCCTGCTGTGTTTATTTTGTCTTTTAACTGCCTTCCTCTGCTTTGTATGTTTTATTCCTTCATTTTCTTCACCAGGCAAGATTTTGTATTTTGACAATGAAATACATCTCTGAACTTCTCTGTGTTGTTTATTGTTGTTTATTGGTGGTAACAGTAAGACTACTTCCTGCCAAAAGATGATTGGCAGTGAAGCATCAGAATCATGAAAAATAATAACAAATTGTTATAAGCTAAAATACTGTGCCATGGGGTAAATTTGTATGCAGCATCTGCCTTTGCAAACTTTTTATCAGGCTGCACTCCTGTCTTATCTGTCAGCTCTGACTTGCTGTGAATGTCCCAGCAGCATTGGACAAAAAAGCACAGAACCCCCTCACACAAAGATAGCATAACATAAGTAAGATTAGAGTATACTGTAAGAAATTCCTGCTGTTTACCTGCTGCACAGGTCATGAGTACAGAGCATCCCTCATTCTGGTTATATTAATAATGCTAACATGTATGAAAAAATCCTGTGTTGTGTTGTGTCGCTTTGTCAAGATTTTCAAACAAGCAGGAATTATGAGGCCCAGGAAACATATTTCATTATGATTAAAACAGATTGAGGTGAGATTACAAATGAACAACTGGTATAATTTGATCACATGCAGAATTTTGCTGGCATGTACTCATAGTATGTAAGTGATGGTAAGTGATACTCTTCAGTGTCTACGTTCCATGATCATAATTAATAATCTCTTATCCTTTATTGTTGACAATGTTAATGTCTTAGTTAAAGTCTCCGCATGTACACATGTTGCTGGTTTTCCTGAAGACATCACTCTGGTCTTAATTTGTTTCCTAGAATTTAGGTTGAAGGATCCAAATTGAATTATGTGGTTAGTGTAACTCAATTGGGACCATACACAGCTCTGACACCTGGTTAACAGCTGCAGTTTCACATCCTGCATTGAAGAAATATGGTCACTAAATAACAATAAATTGCAACACCCTTGTGCATACGAGAGGTAAATGGCTACAGGTTGTTGTGGAATTCATTCCAACACTACAGTGCTAGCATGTGCAGTTTCAGAGGAAGGCTTCTTAATCCTTGAATTGTCGTCCAGCTCCTTCCTTTAATTCCCATCCCTGTTTCCTACTGCGCAACATAACAACACTCAGCCACCCTCAGGTCCTGACCTTTCCTCAACCTTGATTTCAGCCCCCCTCACTTTTGTATTTTATCAGCGGAGTTGTCACCCATTCATAGCTCCAAGGAAGAATACTGGTGTACAAAAAACTTCAATTCAGTTCAATCAGGAAGAATATCTTATACACACACACACACACACACACACACACACACACACACACACACACACACACACACACACGCATCCCCTCTTCTCTCGCTTCACCATATCTGCACGTTGAAGTCTTTCAGTTAAACCAACCAGATTTTGTCCAGATCTGCCAACCATATTGTTGCTGTCAAACTTCAGATCTGTTCTCCTCTCTGCTGCTGCCAGCTGTCACTGCAGTGTGAATCCTCCCGACCGTCCTCCACTCCATTCCCCTCCAGTTTCATCACTTCTCGCGCCCAGGTCTGTGCTCACCTTAAGCCTGATTCTCTTCACATCCATTCAGGTCTCAGCCATTCCTCTCATCCCATCACCACCACCAGTTGTGTAGAGTATCCTACACTACTCATGGCTTCACTGCCCCCTTAAAGTATAATACTTTTCATATTTTCCATCTTTATTGTGCACATATACATAAGGCATTTGTTCACCATTAATGAAGTCTCTCTCCTGATTGAAATAAACAAGTATCACCCCTTTTTTTATAAATACATACTGTAAATATAGCATTGATGTTGAGCTCAGTAGCCAATGAAGTAGTTTATTATCTCATGTAATGACCAACAAAACAAACATGTTCTGCCATGACCAGCATCTCAGATGGAAAAGAGTTCATACATACCAGGATCTGACTTGGAGAATGTATCCACATCCAGCAGACTCCTGTGGAAACAGCAACAGTTCAGGTCAGAAAAACAAATTTGGTTACAAAAGCTTAGATCATTTATGATGATGTCTATGTAAAGAGGCCACATTAACACAATTTAAACTGAGAATAAATGCAATCTGTATTGAATAATTAAGTTTTTTTTTTTTTTTTTTCTTGCAGCATTGTGAAAACAGTATTTTGGATAAAATTTAAGTGTTCTACAGCTCATTATGAGGGAGCATGTATAGGACCATTTAATTTATTTAGACCCCTTTTATTAGACTATTTAGTCCCACACATAATGGTCCAATAAACCATAACTTGTTGGTTTTACACTGGCCAGTAGCCAGATTTTGTTACCTTTGGAGAGAGCCAGGCTAGCTGTTTCTGTCTTTATCTTAAGCTAAACTAACCAGCTGCTGGCTGTGGTGTTTGCCATTACGCAACAAAAGACCTTACAATAAAAAATAAGCAAAGCAAAAAGGGTGAAAAAATACAATTATAAAATAATGTAGTGCAAAACCAAGGTGACTCACATAATTCAACGTGTGAAATATAATTGTTTTAAATCTTTAGAGTGAAATGAAAACACAAAGAACTTCACCGTCTGTCTCCCTGTCTGAGCTCAGTACCCCTCCTCGGTTTGGGCTGTCTAACTCAGGTGTCTGGCCACTTCAAGACCAGCTGATCTCAGGAGTACAAGAGCAACAGCCATTCATTATTCAGGAGTGGATTGGAAGGACAGTCAGCACACTGCCAGGCAGCCTGACAGTCTACTAAACCTTGACTGAGTTTTACTGCTCCGTCAGTTAGTCAGCCAACCAGTCGGTAAGCAGAGCAGCCAACCATTCAGCTCAGGCAGCCTGCCAGCTAACACTCACTTCAGGTATATATGAATGCTGTTTATTTGTTTCAGGGTTATAAAATCAATACCAATCATATATTTCTGTGTATTATTATTGTGACTGGCACTGTGTCATATTTTATACATTTTGTGTTAGAATTTATGAACCTTCATCATGCAGTAGACCATCTATAATCTGATGTTTTACGGTCCCACACAAGCAACCCAGCTACAACATCACAAATGAACCATGCGTGGCTGTGAATATCAATGGTAATCTTTTGGATCAGTCTGGACTTGGAGAAATCAAGAGAGACTAAAGGATTTTCAAAGGCTGTGATGCACATTGGAGGCAGCTGATTTACCTGAGAGTAAAGGGCATCAGAGCAGAAAAGGTCACAGATAGATGGAACCCCCTCTTTTAAGATGTTTTTATCCTTTGATTTACACAAATGCATTAAACAATTACCTGTAAAATCTGAAATGGGGTTTGTTTTAAGAGGTGTGGAGGCATATTAAGGAATAATCTCAGCAGAAGCTATCAGTGTTACATCAGAAGATTCCCCACACATGTCCGCAGTTAACTTTGATGCCGCTTGTTAATCTGAATGTCATCTCAGACAGATGCCCACGCTGCAGGTGACATGACAGACTTTAAATCTCGAAACTGGATTACATGTGTGTGTGTTTGGATAAGAGTTATTTGACCTTACCGGCACGACACGGTAACTTCTATTTTAGTTGCAGGGACTCTGGTGTTGAGAGGATCGAATTCCCCTATTGATGCCATCATCTCGACTCACAACGCTAATGGGCATCCGCAAAGACAGAAGATGAGATCACTCACAGCGGGATCGTGGTTGCAGTAAATCCATTGTCGAGATATTCCTCTTCTTCTCCTGGTTTTGTTTTTCTTTCGCTTGTGGAGCAGAGAACAGCGGAGGAGGGAGAGAGAGAGGGAGAGAGGGAGGCAGCGAAAGTTGGGAGGCAGATTTAAAGTTCATTCATCCTTCATGCGTTCACGGTGCGCTCCATGCGTCTGTCCGGTGCTGAGGAGGGAGAGGAGGAGGAGAGCGCAGCCAACCGGAGGTGGTGCCAGCAACAACACGGCGCTCCCCTCCCTCCCTCATCCCTCCCTCATCCCTCCCTCTGTGTGTCATTTATTCACCCACATTTAGTCACCTGTTCCTGAGGCGATGAGCGCAGGGATTCACTGAGTGCTTCTCAAGGTTTAAACGGACAAAATGAGCCAACGTTAGAGATACGTGACCAAGAAAAGCCTGGAAACCTTTCTTAAAAGCTGCTTTTCTCTGGGTGAAATGTCTTCTTCTGTCCTTTTTCATAATGTGTATTTTCAGGTGTGATTTCAGGTATGCAGTCAAGTCATTTCAGCTGTCAGATGCGCGCAGATTCGTTTGTTACTGACTCACTGCTCATCTGAGCTGACTGTATGTTGTTTCATGTAAACAGATGCACTAACTCAGACTTTTCTGTGCAGGCATAGAAAAAGCATCAATGGCATGTCAGTAGAGTAGCTGTTGACTGATGAAAACATCGCAGTGACTTCATCATTTATTGATGTGAGCAACAAGAAGTCATGATACTTCCTGTTATTTAATTCATGAATTAAATCATGAGTATTAGTCAAGCATCTCGAAAGTGTGTGTCCTTATTATAAAGTGACACTACAGGTGCTAGTTTGCAATGTAAGCCAGTGTTTGAAGTGATTATTGTGACATACAGTGTCAGCGTCGTTGATTAGACATTTTGAAAATGTATTTTCCATTTATTTATTTATTTATTTATTTTAAATAAAAGACTTGACCCTGAAAACATGATTTCTTCCCTGTTTTATTGCTCGCTCTATTTTTAAGGCTAGTTTGGTTGGTGTGCCACTCCAACCAAACCAAATGACCTTTGGCGGGAACAAGCTAACGTGAAGGAAAATGTCAACAAAGTGTGCCATGGACACAGAGTATACCAAGATGTCACAAAAATGGGAAAATACTGTCATTAAGGGAAAATTCAGCGTAATTCAAAGTAACACTGAACTCATGGGCAAGCTTTCCTGTTTCCTTTTTTTCATGTAAAAAAAAATCTCTTTGAAACAGGGAAAGAAGTTGTGTAATTCTGGGAGTGGAAACAGTTTTATGTGGTGAGACTTACACCAATGTCAGCAAATATGAACGTTACCCATTATTGATCTTAAAATGACAAAAGGTGGGGGAGAAATGTTTCCTTCAAGCGTTCATGGATTCAAGTTTTGTCTGGAAAACTGGAAAACAAGTGAGATGTTTAACAACAGTTCTGTGGGTTTGAAATTACAAAGTCAACTCTGTCAGCACAATGAGAACGACCACAATTTTTGTCTTTACATGTATCAAAAAAGAGGCCCCAACCGTCAAGTTTTACAGCGAGGCAATTTGTTTTGGAAATTTGATTTATTGCAAAATTTCTTTATGAATTTGTATCTCTAAAGCGCAAGATCAACCACTTCCAGTCCACCATTTTTAGAAAATCTATTGTATAATCCTACAGTTTCACAGATTTTAATTTGTTCTGCCAAATATGTTTGGAGGTAAACATAGCTGCTGCCTGGATAATGTTCAGTGGCAATGGGTGGCAATTTGTTTTTTTTTCTGAGTGAAGAATGGTCCTGCACAGTGCGTTCAAAACACTGGGCCTTTACACCAGAGACCAAGGTTTGAGTCCTGACTCCTAGTCAGCTATAAGCAGAGTATGCACATGCTGTGTATGCTATGAGCAGGTACTGTATTGCAGGAGTGGACATTGTAGTAAATAAATCAAATATGTTTTTAGTGAATGTTTTGATGATGTATTCTTTATCAACATTTTGCAACTTGGTTTCCTCATGGACAGAATTCAGTTGGCATTACCCTCCAAAATATATTTCATTTTGAAACTTACTAGTGTGTTGAAGCAATTTCCAGGGGACATGATTCGACCCTGTCTGATTGAGGGGCTCTGTGTCAGCATCTAATTTTAAGACCTGTATTATTTTCATTTATATTGTGCTCATATGGTGCATGTTCCTACTTTAAGTTGTGTTTAATGTAGCTCAGTGCCCCCAGTGCATACAATTTCTGCACCTCACAGTTTCCATCCAATGCCAATGTTAAATGTCAAAACAGGAAGTATTGTGTCCCACGTGCATCTGAAAGTAAGTGTGTGGAGGTTGGGGTGATTGAGGGTTGTGTAATGTCACTCTTACATGTAAAAACCAGAATTTTGCATCCTGCCACAGACCTGCAATTAACTTAACTTTGATCTTTCCTGATTCATCACCAAAAATTTAAGCTGTCTAATTGTAAACAAATGGTAATCATGGTTTATTTATAACAACCACAATTTCATCATTGCCCAATATCAACATTGTTGTCTGGTGATACGGTCACTTAAAGGAAATGATCAGACTGACATATAGAAAACCTGGGCGAGGTCGTATTATTCCAGCTTAGGTGTCCTGACTGGGCTCTGGATCTGTCGCCATACAATGAACCTGTACTCTAATCTGTGTGCACTGTACTTAACGGGAACTTGGAAGTGACATACGTAATAAATAAAGTGCCATGTGGAGGTGGGGGGATCACTGGGGGCCCAACAGCTATTTTTCACTTCACGGCTGCCTGGCGGTTTCATGTTGCCATGGCAATGAGCCGGAAGACACCTTGTTTCCAGTGGGAAGTACAAGGTTACCCTGAAAATAACAATTTGACTTATTATATAATAATAATAATAATAATAATAATAATAATCAACTTTATTTGTAAAGCACCTTTCATACATGAAATAACAGCTCAACGTGCTTCACAAGAAAGAAATCACATGCCCCAAGACAGAATGGACATAAAAACAGCTAAAAAATAAATGTAAAATAAGACGGAGAGTAAAACCTGTGTGACAATGACAAGAATAGAATAGAATAAGGATAAAAATGAAGAAAACCACAGAATAAAATGTTAAAATATGTTAAAACTGATAACAGAATGAATAAAATCAAGCAAAATACAACAATTAAAAAGTGCAGCTGTGCATAAGCGCAAGGCAAAGCCCAAACATTTCAGGCCTGTACCAGGAAGTCACAGCTAGTTAAAGGCTAAAGCAAAGAGAGGAGTTTTAGTTTTCTTTGGCAAATATTCAGCAAGCTGCTTCCCTGATATCTATACATAGTGTGTTCCAGAGGTTTGGGGTGTAATTGACAAGCGTCCAATAGACCAGCATGGTCGCAGTGTTCTTGAAGGCAAATAATGCACAAGGGAGTTAGTGATGTAGCTTGGTCCTAGTCCATTAAGGGCTTTGTATACGAGGAGGAGGACCTTAAAATCAATCCTGAGTGTTACAGACACACATATGTAAAAATGTTCGCCCCTAACACTCAAGTCACGACTGGCCTTATTGTTCTCCTTAGAATATCAAAAGGGTTGGTTACATACAGTACAGTATACAGCATGCTGTATATTCTCTGGGGCAGGAACTTAAACAGCCAGGCTTGCACACCCATGGTCAATTAGCTTAACAGAAGAAACAAGCTGCATGTGCAGAACCACTCAATTTTGCAGCTGATCAGGCAGAAATTGAAATTTTTCATGGGCTGAAGAAAACAGCAGCAGGAGAAATGGAAAGTGAGGCAGAAATGGAGGCAGGATAGATGGATAATGGTAGCCAGATGAAGAAAATGTGAAACAGAAAACAAGGAAGGAATGAAAGAACCTAGTGACAGGACAGAGGAGAAAGTCGAGTTATTTAGCCATTTTCCACTCTGGATGATTTATGAATAAAGCAAAAGGACGGCCGAGTGGACAGTGTGTGTGTGTGTGTGTGTGTGTGTGTGTGTGTGTGTGTGTGTGTGTGTGGACTGGCAGCTAATTATTCAAGGAGGAGAAATCCTGCTTAGTTTCCATTTCACTGCAGAGCAAAGCAGGTGTCTGACAAATGGTGAAAGCCTCCAGCAATAATGTAAACGGAGGAAAAACAAATGGACTTTTTTCTCATTTGTAGTTTTTCTTCAGGTAATTGGCCTTCTTCCTTTTCCATTTCTCCATATGCCTGTTCCATCTGAGGTCACTGCTCTGAAACAATCTCAGAAAGTGCTTAGAAATACTGATTCAGGGCAATAAAAGACAAGTTTTTGTCCATTTTATTCTTCTGAGAAGCAAGAAAAACAACAAGAGCAGTTTTATGTATCTGTGGTTCTTGAATTACAGAATGTGTTTCAAGTTTGTCTTGGATTGTTGTTTTCCCTTTCCACATCCAATGAGTTCATCATTGCTGGAAAATAAATAATAAATTATCTTAACATTACAAAATATATTCATTTATGACTATGCCAACATTGCCTCCCACAGAGCCATACCACAAGCTAAAAGCTAGCATGTTGGTTCAAGGTGACTGTCTCTTTGCAAACATATTTGGAATATTTCATAGTCACAGACATTTTAATATGTCAGCGATTATTGTGTCTGGATTTAATTTATATTTACACTGTATAGAAATGCTCCTTATCAGACTCCAATGATAATTCAAACTAAAAAAAAATCAATTAACTAGTTAAAATAAGTATTTAAGTATATATTTTATCTGAGTATGCAAATATTAAATCGTCTTCTGCTTTCTACAATAGAGTGTACATGAATGATAAACAGTTATAATGTCAGAAAATCCTGCTTGTACATGCTCTGCATCTGTAAAACTAAGATTTCTAATGTGGGCTCAGAGAAACTTTTTCAGCAGATGAATGTGAAAATAACCCTCTGCATGAACATCAGGTAAGTTAAGTTGTGATGGACACAAAGTACTTTTGGGTTATTTGTGATCTGATCATGATAATTCTTATGGTTGTCTAGTGTAGTATGAATACAGTGTTCTATAGTGTACTATGCATATCCTCAATTCTCTTCACAACAGTCATTGTGTGGAACAATAACAGGGCAGTACAGAAAAAACAATTTCTTTTTACTTAATGCAATCTATTTAGATACTTTTGATTCAGCGACATCTCTATTCCTTTAAGATAAGCACAAATTGTGTTGGAATTGATTTCTCTACTTTGTTACAGACTGTACAGACCTGAATATAGAACTCCCCAGTAGCATGTCTCATTTCTGCCACATTCACAATTGTGTCTGATTAGGATGTGATAAGCCTGTCTGAGTGTGCTAAATGAGATGCTTCATGGTTCAATGGTACATCTACCCACAGTACACACAAGCACTGCTAATTATGGCAAGATGAGCAGTACCGCAGAGTGTATGACCATGTGACTTAGTCTAAAAGGAGTTGAGGGAGTGATACCTGTAAAATAAACAAGTGTATCCCAGAGTCATGGCAGAAACCCCTGAATGAACCATGTGGCCTCTGCTTTTGTTGTGTTTCTTGCTCTGTTTCTGAGTGTCCAGCCTCGCAAAATGTTACCATTTCCAATGTCCAGCTCAATTTGATGATGCCTTTGATGCTGTGACAGCACATTTGATTTGCAAGGCTTCAGTCCGAATGCCCCGAATGCAGCACAACCACTGCCAACATGCAGTGTGTGATCAGCTGGAGCAGCATTCTGCAGAAGAGACAAGTGGGACAACAGCTCACCACACTTTGAGCTCAATGAATCTTACTGAAACAGAAGGAAATAACCACTGACGCTGTGAGACAACCATCTCAGTCCAGCCAAGGAGGCAATATATCACTATGTTTATTGTTTCAGAGTCGAGGGTCAGAGTGTGATGTGAATTTTGATCATTTTTCTATCGAGTTTTGTCCACATGTCGCTGATCTTCACTGAAAATAAAAGGCAGGAGTCACAACACCCACACAGCAAATCTCTATCAGTCATTTAATACTTCCTGGAAACTATGCTTAGCTTTTTCCTTTCATTTTTAAAGGCATGCTTGTGAAAAAGACGTAATTATGACCAGTAGAATCCCCCTGCCATGACAAAGCTACTCTTTAAAGGGAAACAGTCCACTGACATGAAGAGCAGTCTGTGCTGAAACTGGACCAGATTTGATTAAATGCTCCCTTCTAGTGTTCAGTGCAGGACATTGCAGCTCAACAACATTTTGTAGAGAAATTTGTGTGACCTCACATAAAAAAAATATTTTTTTTTTCTTTATAAAATATTTTGACACCACAGTCATGCACACCTTCTCATATAGGAGGATCCATTGGATTTTTCAGTCTATTCCTATATTTTCATGTTTCTTCGGCCATAGGATGCAACATGTTTCATTTCAAGCCAGCAAGGAAAATGAACCTGCAGATTTATAATTTAGAATTCACAGTAGTTGAAGTATTCAGATCCTAAGTTAACATACTGATGCCACACTGTAAAAATACTTTGTTACAAGTAAACATCCTGCATTGAAAGTGTCACTTAAAGTATTAAAAGTGAAAGTACACAGTGAAGAAAAATAGTTCCTGTGATTGTTATAGTACTATTATATCATTAGATTATTATTACTCATGGATTAAAACAAAGCAGGATTTTACTGGTGTAGTTTGTTGAGGTGGAGCATGTTTTGAGCTATTTGTATTAGACTGAAACTAATAATTATTCTCATTATGGATTAATCTGCTGGTTGGTGTCTCCATTAATCCATTGATTGTGACATCTTCACAATGCTTGTTTTGTCCAACCAAGAGTCCAAACCTCAAAATTCTTAATAAAAAATCAAAATGGTTAAAAGTAGCAAATTCTCACATTTGTGAAGCTGTAGCCACACAACTGACTAATTCCATCTGAACTTTAGTAGTTTAATTTAGAGAGAGAACATCATATTTTATAAACTCTCAGTGGGTTTTGTATGCGGAAATCTTAACATGTAAAGAAAGCGGAGGGATAAAAGTCCAATATTTTCCTCTGAACTGTATCAGAGTAGAAGTAGAAAGTGTCAAGTAAAGTAAAAGCACCTCAGATTTGTACTTATGCACAGTGCTCAGTAACATTCCACCACTGGTAATTTATCAACAACACTGCTTGGAAAAATTAACTTTAACTAAATTTCCTTTGAAACATCAACATATATCGATTTGAGTGAAGATCAGATGTTTTAAAATGTAATTTACATTTTTAATGTGATTATATAGCATCGGGCTAATTATTTTAATTCATTTTTATTTATATATAACAAAAAACAATTGTGTCCAACTCTGGTGCTGCCTGGGGCTTGTCCATTGGCACTTTCGGCATCACCAAGTCCAACTGAGTCAAGCCAGGATATGTGTATGACAAAGGCTACATGTGTTACTGTCAGTCACTAATCTCAGGCCAGAACTGTGGGAGTAGGGGGCATCATCTTTTTTTGGCAGGACAGTGCTAAAGAAGTTAATGGACAGTGGCTCAATTTAAAAAATAACATCATGCTGATAAAGTGCAACTCCAAAATGACAGTATTTAGCACATATTCACTTGATTTACCAGAAAACACACAGAGGAAGCTCGCCATTCAAAACGCTGTGACAGTGTGGAAAGAAAAGATACAGTTACAAGTTAATTGTGTGTTAAAAAGGTATTGCTTCAGGGCTGCCGTGAACAGAAGAAATGATTAGGGTGACCATTAAAAGTTACCTGTCCAGGTTACATATTGAGCATTGGAAATGACTCATATGCAGAGCAGCAGTAACAGAGGCTCCTCCAGTGCTTCTTTGACTTTTTTATGCAAATCAGGTACTGAGAATGGTTGGAATATTCAGAAGAGTGTGTATGATGTAATCAATGTAGTCTCCCCTGCAATCAATCAATCGATTCTATTTTTTTTTAAGCGTGACAAAGCAAAAATCACTACACATAGTTAATCAAAAATCAGAAAAAGATATAATCAAAATAATATGAATATAATCAGTCCTCCACAGTGGGACGCCCGCAGCAACAAAAGAAGCTGTGATTAGACTGAAGAATCTGCGAATCCTCTTCAAGTTTTTAGCATGAGGCCGAGGCTGCTGGTTCAGCTCCATCAGAGGATCTGTCAGCTGGATCTTCATCGTCAAAGCATCAAGGTAGTGTCCATCAAAAGACCAGGTAGCTTGAACCCATGTTGTATGCCTCGTAGGAAATACCTCAAACTGAAATAAATAAATAAATAAAAAATGAGGATATAAACAAGTTCCTTTTTTTTTTCTCCCTGCCACTTCGGCAGTGTTAAAAAATCCCACATATATATACTGTATGTGCAGCTGCAGGTGGGGGGTCAACAGAAGCCAAGCAGCTAACTTTTGCCCCACTACTTCTTAACAGTTTTCTCCCATCATGGTGATTTCCACTTGCTGACTAAAGTCTGATAAAATAAATTTAATTTGAATGGCATCATGTCTTGTTGATGGTGCGTTCAGGAATCGCTTTGCTTCTTCTACAGGAACAGCAGTTTTTAAATCAAAGACAGATGACACCAAGCTGATTTTCGGAAACACGAACCAAAGAATGCTGATTCTCTACTGCTTTATTTTTGCTTTGTAGTTTTACTGCTCAACATGGCTCACAGACCGTTAGATTTGCCAAGTTCTTAAACATGTATTCATAGGTGGACATTATGCAGCCCTTAAAGGATAATTGTGGCCATATTACATGTTTTCTTACTGTCAACAAATTATATGACAAACTAAAACCAGTAATGAATATATCACACATTATATTGAATCTCTTTCCTGCTGTCCTTTTCCTTCATCTGTTCACATGCTCAGTGAGGCTACGTTTACACGTAGCAGGGTATTTTGGAAAATGGATATTTTAGCCCCCCTGTATTCAAAAATAACATCGTGCACACAACATCGTTTTCAAAAATGTTGTCATTTACATGAACCCAAATAAATACGCCGTTGAGCACCATCATAACTACGCCAAAACAATGGGCGTGAGTGTTAACATAGGTCGCTCACATGACGTTAAGTATTTTCAGTCGCATGTTGTGACGTTTCAGAACCTAAAACGCTGTTTAACCCAGTTTACATGCCAACACATAACTGGTGTTTTCAGAAATCTCCACTTTGGCCGGAGTTTTTGAAAATGATCGTTTTTCGTGAAAAAAACTCTGTTTGCGTGTAAACGAGAGACCAAACCGCATGAAAACATATGCCTTTTCCCTAAGTGTAAACGGGGTCTCAGGGTCAAGCTGTTCGTTTCCATGCAAGACTCTCCAACAATTAGTTTTGCACTGATTTCTCTTTGTCGAACCTGCCTGCCTTTGACCACGTCTGTTCTCCTGTTCCCCAGTAAATACATTAGTCTTCTGTCCGTAATTTGGAGTTTTGCCCCGCACTTTCTGTTTTTTTGTCTGCCTGTGCTTGTTTGGTGTGTGCCTCACCAAACATTTCAAAAAACTTTGAACTTGTGCTGCTTAGCTGTTTCTGCCAAGTCTAAAACTAAAGATGGTACAAGCGATTTACCCATGTTCTGCTGGTACTGCTTTTGGTTCCTAAATTAACCTGTTACAAAAACACATTGATGAGTCACTGTTGCACTGGCTGACATGTTCCCTCAGTACCATGAACACACCCATACTTTACTTTATTGTGCTGGAAGTACTTATTAGTGTGTCTGCTGTTGAAAATATTCCCCAAAATACAATTCCATGCAGTCTGAATAACATTGGCTAAAAACTACAATGCCCAGCTGTTTTGGGGATTTTTTTTAAAGAATATTTTCTACAGACAGGGTGTAGAAGTCATGAAGTACTGATAGACAGACTAACACACTGTTGGTTTGGGTATTTCCATGCTGATGTTAGAAATGCATAAAGATGTAACACAATCCACTCTTTAAAATGGATCATTGGGAAACAGCCATGGGCTTCTCCTATGTACTTGCAGTTCACTGTCATACCAACAGATGGCGACCAACAACAAGATCATGTGAAGAGCCAAGAAGTACTTCGTGCAGAGATGGAAACATGCATGGAAATACCCTGTTAAACACACACAGTGCAAGGTCTAAAAATATGTCTAATAATTAATTAATATAATAAGGGGACTTTTTTTTAAAGTGGACATGCACGCGCACACACACACACACAAACAGTAATCACTCTTACTCTCACGAGGTGTTTCACAGCTGAATGAGGCTTTTAAGACAGATGAGTGCAGTCATGCATTCACACACAAAATTCACAAACCTTCTCTTTCCCTCTCTTTCCTCTCACTCTCTCTCTCACATTTCTCAAGAGGCGTCCCCTCGCTGTGCACAAGTCTATTTTCTTCCGCTGACATGTCCTCACTTCAGCAGCCACACTGTACCTTTCGCTCTCACTCTGCCAATTTTAGCACACACACACATGCTCGCACAAAACAACGCCACACGTAAACCCCCACACACTCGCACATGTGCACATGTGAAAACACACAGAAGCGCGCACATACACACACACACAGCTTGTCAGCTCCCCTGCTGCTGCTAACAGATGACAGTCGGCCTCGGGATGAAGAAAGATAGTCTGAGTCCTGTGGAAGTGGAGAACAGAAATACATGTTTGTTTAGACAGCATCCAGATGTGCTACGTGTGTTCTGAGCATACATCATGGCCAGAAGATGTGACCGAAAGAATGAGCCCAGTGCATTATTAATCAGATTCCTATGTGAACAGCCAAGCATGTGGAAACATGAAGGAATGTACTTTTGCTCCTCCAAGACCCCTGTTGTGTATTTATTTTCTCAACATGAAATACAGCTTGCTTGAAAAACAATTTTGGGCCCTACAGTGACCGTCACACACAACAGTCTTTGTGGGTTCCACCTCTAAAACATACTCTCTCTGAGACCACTGTCTTGGCCTAGTTTTTCATGAATATGCTAGCTTGAGGGCAGATGCGTTTCTCCCCAGCATGAGTAAGAGAGCTTTTAATGGACAGAGAATGAAGGCTTCAATAGTTAAGGCAACATCTGGCCCTGAAGAGAAAAGGATGGCTGAATTAAGAGCACACAAGTGAGTACTTTAATGCACTCTGTCGTAGAACAGTCATATATTCTGGAGTGTTCATCCATTAACTTAATAATCACTATATTCACTTATTAAAGACATTCATTTGATTGGCTTGAAGTTTCATGACTGTAGAGATGGTAATGTCAGCTGGATGGTTGATTGGGCCCTTTTGGTCCTCACTGAAAGTTTTCAATTATTGGATGGATTGCTGTGCTTCATATGAATATTCATCTACCCCTGAAGATGACATTTGGTGATACCTTCACTATTCTACCAGTGGGTCAAAGTTTTCACTTATCCGGTCAAATGTTTTTGGCACCAGAATTTGTCATTGTTCCAAGAGGATGATGCCTAATAACTGCACTGCACTTTTCCATGTCTGAGGTAGTGGTTTTTTGTTTGTTTGTTTTTTGTTTTTGTTTTTGTTTTTTTGAGTTCTGAGTACAATTCACTTTAATTTTCAACTAATTTTTATTTACATGATGGCAAATCCCAACAAAAGTTATCTTATGACACTTTTCGTGCAGTATAGAGCAGGCCGAGACCATACTCTTTAATTTACAGAGACCCTGGATGTTAGCGTCGTCAGTATGGGCATGTTAGCATGGCTAGCATTCTCTAGACTCTTAGTTTAACATTGATTCTGTTTTTACAAATCTGCACTGGGACATCAGTCAAAAACAAGGCCTGTTGGTCCCAAAGAAGGCAAACAGGAACTGAAAAAAACATTTCACATGCTTATGTGGAACACCATTTCATATGCAACAAATATGACATACAGGCTGATGTGTTATTCATATTCACATAAAAGGGAAAAGAGAGGCACACTGTAGCTCCCAAGCTCTTAAGTTTTTGTGAGTGGATGTTGAACATTGTAGTCTTGCTATTTTTACTCAAGTAAAACAAACATGTGATTAATTCTCAACCATGCGAATGTCTTTTTCATATGTCCCATATGGTGAAGGCTCATATGGTATATTACACGAGTGACATTGAAGATTTGAAATAAAAAAAATCAGGATATGGAGTGATGCGGTATAAAATGTATCATTCCAGATGTGCTGACATGAGTGTCACATAGGCCTATATGGTTTTGTAAGATGACTTAAAGGATTACTTCATTCGTATCATCACATTCACTGAAGACTAATGTAAATTAGCTGGACTACAATAGGACTGGAGTGTTTTGATGTCAGGTTTGACTCCGTGTCTTTTCGCCTCACACAGCAGCAAACATCCCCTCACACTGGGGTCTTTGAGTCAAAGCTTTTACCAAACAGGGGTCCGCTGTCCCTTTCATTGTTCATCCAAACGTGAGGGAATATTTGCTGGTCTAATTTCAAATTCAAGGTGAACAGGGGCGGAGACGCGCTTTGATGCAAATGTCTCCCTGCTGCTGCTGTGCCCGCGTACGTGAGCGCGCTCCATCGCTGTCATCAGTACAACATCAGCATCTTCCGGGGCGCGCGCAGAAAAACGGGAGGAGGAGGACGGAGAAAGAGAGAGAGTGTGAGAGAGAGAAGGAGAGCGAGAGAGAGGGAGAGGAGACATACTGGATAAAGGCTACGACAAAAACCATGATGATAATGGAGTCGAGGCGGTGGAGGATGTCGGATTTACGAAAACGGACTGTTGAAATTTGACAGAGGGTCCGTGTTGAAATCCGTTCTCGTTTTTTTTTTTTTTTTTTTTAATTATTTTTATTTTTTTGTCATTCATTCTGTTTGATTTCCACACGCTGCGTGGACACTGAAGGCGAGCAGAGGAAAAGGAGCAACCCACGGATGCCTCCGAAGGTAAAAACGGGGTCCACCGCTGGCGCGACAGGCAACAAGACGCATCTCATCTCACGGATGGTAATAAAGGACATCCTGAAGACAGCGCTGGACTGATGGATGAGGATGGAAAACAGCTTTAAGCCCCTCCACCAGACCACTGTGAAATAAAGAAAATCCTGTTTTGATGGGTTTTTTAAATCATTCATGGTGTAGCCCCAAGGAAACGAGCCTTAGACAGCAATGTTGAATCACTGGTCTTGGTAAATTATTCATTAGTGGTATAGGTAGGCTATGATTTTGTATTGCTTCAATGTAGCATTTTCTCCCATTCATTTTTACAATGTTTAGTCTCATGTCACATACATTTTTGCAGGTTACATTTGTATCGTGTGGTTATGTAGGCCCATTTAATAGCCTTTAACAGCCACATAACAAACAGCCAAAGCGGGAATATTAGCGCAGGAAAGCTTTGAAAGAGAGAAAAAATACAAGACCTGGGCAGTGAGGGGTGTGGAGCTGTCGGGGAATTTTTAAAGATTTACATTTTTTCTTGTAAGAGTCTTAAAGGTAGGAGGACGGGGGTGGGAAGAGACGTATAGGGAGAAAAAAAAGGGGGGGGGGGGGGGGGGACCAAACATGTTGCCTTCCCAAGAAGCCTCCAAGATCTACCATGACAATTACATGCGCAACTCCCGGGCCATCGGGGTGCTTTGGGCCATCTTCACCATCTGCTTCGCCATCGTCAACGTGGTGGTGTTCATTCAGCCCTACTGGATCGGAGACAGCGTCAACACGCCGCAGGCCGGCTACTTCGGCCTCTTCCACTACTGCGTGGGCACCGGGCCGTCGCCCAGCCGAGAGCTCACCTGCGTGGGCAGCTTCTCCGACTTCAGCTCCATCCCGTCCGGAGCCTTCAAGGCGGCCTCGGTGTTCGTGCTGCTGTCCATGGTGCTGATCCTCAGCTGCATCGCCTGCATGGCGCTCTTCTTCTTCTGCAACACCTCCACCGTTTACAAGACCTGCGCCTGGATGCAGCTGCTGTGCGGTAGGCGCCCTGACAATCACTGTCGCTTATAGCGTTCATTGTGTTTCCTCTTTTCGGTCACACAGATGCAGAAATCAAGACCATGGAATTAGGCACAACCCACCCAAAACTCAACTCACTCTCCTGTTGTATTTGCACGAATTGCCTCCTTTCAGCAGACAGGCAGAGTGTTGGTGCTGTGTCCTCATTTAGGTCGTGATCTTTTTAAGATGAAACATCTTTAATGAAGCCATTCTTTAGATGGAACAAACAAACATACAGTTTGTCATACAGTTTTCTCACCTTCACATTCACCCATGTTTTTTTTCAGAGGCTTTTTGTTTGCCTGAATCCAGCAGAATGTTTAGGTCTCCATTGTGCACACAGGAGGTATCATCAAATATGACAATAAAATGACCCATAGTTCATTGACAAAAAAAGATGCCACATTGTACATATAAAAGCACAAAACCACAAATTCCCACGTGAAGGCTGCTGTTGTGACACCATCAAACACCAGTGTGGACTTCTGAGGTCAGTATATTGAGTACCACCAGCTCATGATCCTATAGCTATAACATCATTGGAGTAGCATGTAACTTCTTGCCTGGGTAGAAATAAGGTGAAAGATGTCTGTGCAGCAGTTTCATTATCTGTTCCTTGACTGGAATCAATATGCTGTAGTCTAAAGGGTACAGGCCACATCTTGTTACAGTTAATTAGGAGTGTAGTACAGATTTTCCATTCCTGCAACAACAACACTGAGACAGTAGAAATTCATTTGACCGATTATTCATGCACTGAAAGCAATAAGAGGCCTAGAGCTCCACTGTTACCATTGATATTCTGAGGATACATCGCTGCATCACTAAAGAAAGTAGGAGCATGATCAGAACTTTATGCTGATGAAATGCAAATGTCATTCATTTACCCATTTCAGCTATGGTATATGATACGGTGTGATGTACAATGTAGTGGAGTCATGAACTCAATCTCCTGTGACTGACGGCTGTATTGTCATTTTGAGGTGATGGTTCCAGGTCGATTGGATTACTGTTTTCAGGATGGTGGTGTTTTGCTTCCTGCTCTTGTGGGTAGATTACAGTTTTTATGATTGGGGATAAAAGTTGGCTTCCCATCACATCCAGAATGTAGGCTTCTGAATTGTGCTACCTTCACAGACAACTGAATAGCCTGAGTATTTACAAATTGTTGCTTGATGGTTCAGGTCAGACTTGTGCAGGTGCCAGCACAAAGACCCTTTTGCTATTATTATTTTTTTACTTGTTTTTTCAGTTCCCTCAGATTGTCAGCTGGTGCTCAGCAAGACTGTTGTGTGAGAATAAGGCTAAAACTCTGAATCTATGGCGATGAGACATCACAAGGCCAAGTGTGTAAAATGACCATGTCAGCAAGACTTAACCTTTGAGTAGCGAGCGCGCCATGTATCCGACAGAAGGTGCAAAAAATCACAGTCTCTCTCATATGCACATTTCTAGTGAGTCTCCTGTGTACATCCCACTTCTTCATAAGCTGATCAATGTGATAAATAGGCCAGGCAGAATAGCGTGGGAGTCAGTTTTCTGTACAGAAACAGTCAGCACACTCAATGAGAGCGAGGGAGAAAGGAAGAGAGACAGAGAGAGATCAGCACATTTTTTCCTTCTGTATTGTTCTTTTCCTCATCCTCATCTGCCCACTCTGTCCTCTGTTCTGCCGAGTGTGTTGAAATGGTTTGGTGCTCTACAATCAGCACGAATCAGACACACAAGCATTGGTAAGGATTTTGCTCTCTTTAGCAAAATTTTCATGACTTAACAGTAACTGAACCTGGATCTTCCCACAAGTCATTAATGAAGAAAGACACTGGCATAAAGCAGTGGTGGAAGAAGTATTCAGACCCTTCACTTAAAGGACCAGTGTGGAGGATTTAGAAGGATCTAGAAAGAAATGAGAAATGGACTGTAATATTCACAAATGTGTTTTCATTGGAGTATTTGAGTTGTTGTTACCTTAGAATGAGCTCTTTATATCTACATATCTTCAACATGTTGTACCGCCATCTTTCTACAGTAGCCCAGAACAGACAAACAAAACACTGGCTCTAGAAAATGGCTTTTGCATTTTTTTTACATTTAAGTGAAGGCCACTTCACCACACTTGGAAATGGAGGGGTACTCAGTTGGTTGCAATCTGCAAACTCACCCCTAGATGCCATTAAATCCTTCACACTGGTCCTTTAAGTAAGAGCAAGAATGCCGCAAAGTAAAATTTCACAAGGAAAAGTCCTGCTTTTAAGATCCTACTCAAGTAAAGGTGCTTTACTCAGTTCAGTAGTTTAGTTCAGTGGTTCCCAGCCTACGAGTTGTAGGATGAAACATTTTACAACACACATGAAAGTTTACACAGTTGTACCTGTAGGTGAAATTAAAACCATGATTACAAACTACTCCACTGTTTAATGTAACTGTTTTAGCTGTTTGTTGTTGTTGTTGTTGTTTTTTCATGAGTTAATTTCGTGTATTATATACTATAAACTGGAAGCATGGGGGCATAATAGTGTAGATTTTGATATATATACAATATATAAATAATCATCGCTGTATCAATATATCAGTGATTCTTTGAGATTTAAATAAAGGTTGAATGAATAATTAGACATCTGAAATGTCTCCAAGACAATACTTTCTGTTACGAGTCACAAGCGACAAAGGTTGGGAACCACTGATTTAACCTTTAACAGTGTTTTATATATATGTGTGTGTGTGTGTGTGTGTGTGTGTGTGTGTGTGTGTGTGTGTGTGTGTGTGTGTGTGTGTGTGTGTGTGTACACACACACACACACACGTATATATATACACACACACATACTAAAAAATGTACTTCAGTACAGTACAGTTAAATGTCCACCACTAGCAAAAAGGAAACCAGCATTGCCTCTCTCACTGATGAATGTGAGGATATAAATACGCATGATGATAATAAAGATGAAGTGTATGTAAATGAAGAATATTGCATTGCTCCATAAAATCAATGTGAGTGTGGTCACATCACATCACTGCCGCCCAGCTGAGAGCACACAAGCTTTTAGCTATCCATACTCTAAATTCCCACCATCCATCACCATCTGGCTGACAAGGATGAAGGTCCATCTCTGCACAGCAGGAAGGCAGAAGCCTCCACAAAAAGATCACATTTGGATTTCCATAATTTTCTAGATGCTTGGTTTAGCTTTTGAGGATATAATTTTCAGTCTTACTGTCAACAAAATCTCTGAGTCATGTGCATGGGAAACATTCAACAACTATAACACTATATCTCAATATATTTTAAATATGTTGTATTGACTTCTACTTAGTCTAACTAGATCTTTAAAATTCCAATTTTTTTTTTTCTTGACAGGTATAATTTAAGACAGACATCTTCTTGATTTAGATTTTTTTTGGAGTCCTACATATGTTCAGTGGTGACTGTAATAAAACATGCCACTGATTTTTATTCTCCAAATAAATTTATAGCTGTATTCCCTCTAATATGCAAATACATAGACAGAGTTTGTGAAACTTCAGAAGGTTTTACTGTCCTTCCAGTGGATGCGTATGACATGTGGCGGAGATAAGTTGTCTAATAGGGTTGGCAGACAGCCTAATGCTGTTCACCACCTTGGAGACGATCATTTAATCATCCACTCTGCCCTGCTGGGTGTAGCAGCAGGTCTCCTGGCACTGCACAATGACAGAGTGTACCAGAGCAAATACAGTGAGGGCCAATTTGAACCGATGGTGGCCTAGATTTAGGCCAAATGGACCAAAAGTGTCAATTAGGGAGCAGTTTGGTGTGCTAGCATGCTACTGCAACAGGAAGGTAAAACAGAAATGTTCAGCTAGTGAAAATTGTGTCATTATCTACTCACCCTCATGCCAGCTGAAAGTACAGTAAAGGTTGACCTTCCACATTGGACAGCAATTTAAGTAGCGTGACTGCATGTCAGAGTTCTAAGTGAATAGTTCTTGCAGGTAGGAGACACTGCAGCAGTCACACCAATATACTTCCTGGGGTGAACTAATGGGACTTACTGGTGTAGTAAAGTTCAAATAAAAGATGAGAGAAGAAAATGGAAGCTAGCCCAAAACACTGGGATGCAGGCCTCTTGGCAGAGCACAGTGGCACAGTGTGTCTTGGCATCTACAAGCTGAAAATGGGCCAAAGTTGGCCTGTATGTATACTGAACTGACCAAATGTGAATAAGGTTAATGCACTAAGAACTATAAGGTGCCATTCATAACTGTTGACAATAAAATAACATTGACTTAAATACCGGCTTACCACTGATCGTAGAACTGCTGGCAAAGCTGTGGGACAAGAGCAAAGCCAGCCCTCGCCAAAAAAGAGTAAAGAAACTAAACCACAGGTTTTTTCATGCATGTTGCACTGTTCCCGCACTGCTGTTAAAAATCCAGTACCAATTGATTGCAAACACCCTGCAGCAGGGGGGTGTATCACAACGCATGATTTGTGGGTTATCCAGCCATGAGCCTCACTCAGAGGTCACACAGCTGCTTCACTTTTAAAGAGTGGGTCACCATGGTAACCTAGGCTGCACAGGTTAAGGGATAGATTCACCTTTTTCCAAGCCTGTCCTACTACAGTACTCATACTTGCATGGCCACATGTACATTGAAAGAATTATTCATTGCTGTCTTCGTTCCTCCTGTCCATACTGGCAGTGAAGAAGTCCCTTCCTCCAGTGTATGAGATCATCACTCCCACAGGGTCCTGACAGAGACAAAAGTACAGAGTTTACGCTGAGCAGTAGAGGCATCTTCGATATATATAAAAAGAATTACTTTGATTTCTAAAAATAATTATGTTGGGAATAGCAGAAACATTTTGTGCCTCTCTGGGTGTAAACAGAAATATGATCACACCACACTGATCACAGCTGCATATGAACTGCTTGAATTATCTATTTATTTTAATTACTGAGGATTGCTGACAGAGTAGATGCTTTTAAACTCCATCAGTCCAGCTCAGCATCGCATGAGGTGGTTTTGTGATTAGATTCAACAAGATGGTAACTGTAGAGGTGCTGCACCTGAAAACTTTCTGAAACCAACAATCTGACCCCGTTGAGTTTTTCTGTGTACAGACAATGCTATGAATGTCCTCCAGGAGGGACAGTCTGAAGCATGCACCAGTATCCCAGTATTCAGATGATTCATGCATGTTGCTGTTTGGAACAGCTAGAGACATTTGTGTCTTCACACGTGGTCAGACGTTATAAATGCAAGATTTCCATCAGATTTTCCTGACTTCGTGATTGTTTTCTGTTCTGGTAGCAGAAACAGCTTTATGTTGCTTTTAATTGTTTTTATTCATTGCAGTTTGTTCATCATGAGACAAAAAAAGCTTAGTTGTGTGATTTTATATATTTCATCAGGTTATGAATCAGATTTTGGTGTAGCTGTTGCTGTGTCCATTGCTGTTTCAAGAAAAATATTAAGTACTCCACTCATGCAAAGCATTAAGTTTCCTGTAATTCAGAACTTCTGACCCAGATGATAACCCACTTTGCAGGGCCGCTGATGTTAGGCTCTGTGAGGCCACGTAGCTCAAAGACTGACAGACTAAGCTGAAACTGATCTGGGATAAGACCAACAATGGCAACCACTGAAATGATCAATAGTTTAATATTTAAGTGAATCAATGGCTGCTTGCTAATGGGTGACTTTCTTGCTATCATCCCCTAGTTATGTCACACCTCGATGGGAGAGTGAATAATGGGGTCATTTTAGAATCTGGACTAAGCAGCAGATTCCCTCACGCAAAAAGAACAAGAGGAGGGCTGGATTTCCCAAAAGCACCCAAGGTCTGTGAAGACCCTCGCTGATCGCACCTTTAGATTAATTCAGTGGAAGATGCTCCGGGGAAAAGCGTTAGTGCTTTAGTTTTAATTCACCATTTCTGAACAAAGATGGATTTAGTGAAAGAAACTCAGGTAAGGTTTGAGTTTTTACCTTCCTACAGAAACTGAGAAGCTGTTTTGCTTCTCTCTCCAGTTCTCATCATTTTCTTCCATCCCTACAGCAGAAATGAGGGACCACAGGAAAGCTAAGTAGCCAAGTCATTGTAGCTCAATGGCTCCCTTCCTCCCTTCCCTCCTCCATCAGCTCATGTCTCCGTCCCTCCTTCACGTCTTTCCCTGTCTGTTGCAATATTAAACAGAACTAAGCAGGACATGGGCCATAGCACAGGGGAGGAGCTGTCCTGAGAGAAATGACCTGTCAGCGACTCTTCAGTCTTAGTGCATGTGTGTGTGTGTGTGTGTGTGTGTGTGTGTGTGTGTGTGTGTGTGTGTGTGTGTGTGTGTGTGTGTGTGTGTGTGTAAAGGAATAAATAAATGCAAGAAAGGAAAAAGAAAAAAAGGAAAAGTGGAAAGTGGAAAAGTGTGCGAGTTCAAGGAATAGAAAACATGAATTAAAAAAAAAAATCCAAAAGGAGGAACGAAACTGTATGTGCAGCACAACTTGTAGAATTAGTTAAACGTCATGCTTTTGGCCACCTAAAGCATGCAAGACCAGTATTCATGCTCTCCTGCTCTGATTTGGTCTCCACCAACTCCACCAACTGAGGTAAATAAGTGGCTTGTTATCTCCTAAATGTTTTGCTATGTTCACCATCTTGTCACTGACTTTGTCTGTCTGTCATTTGGCGCTGGGCAGGTAGTGTACACTAGGTTCATCAGAGTGTTCTCAGTCATAACAGCTAACTGCTAAGGGTGGATGATGAGGATGGAGTTGAGGGTCACAAAACCAAAACAATGAACTAAAGAAAGCTGTAAGTGATAATTTTTTGTGGGTTTGACACAACAAGCGACACTTCATAAATCACATCACACCCTACTGCAGCAACAGCCAACCTTCTCACTCCCAAACTGACGGGGGGGGGCATAAAGGCAAAAACATATATTTAAATGTGATTTAATATCGTGCAGTGGGCTACAATGTTTTGGTGGCATTGCAGTATTCCCACAGTGCTGTCTGCAGGGCCCCCCTCTGAAGGGCCCTCCTGACCTTCATTTTGCTTTACTATTTTGATGGACTCAGTAATTTAGTCTCTTAGATTAATATTTAAAACAATAAGTGAAAAGATTTTTCACAAATGCTGAATTCTATAGTTAATTTAGTTGGACATTAATGAGTCATAAGGTACAGAATACTGCATATTTGACGAAGATGTGTCATTGGCAGGTTTGCCAGTTTGAAAGGATGAATATCTACAAGTAGACATTAAGTTGTATTTAGTTTGTGTCCCATTAACTAAATAATTAATTATACCAAAGTTGAACCAGGAATCATTGAGAAATTGTGTGTTTTAGTTTAATGTGGTGGACTTCTGGCTGCACACATGAGGGATGAGCCAGCCGTGCTGATGATTTCATTCCTACTGTAGGCACAGTGTTGACTATTATTTTTTGTTTCCAGTTTTAAAGACTAAAATCCTCCTTATTGATAAATTGAGGTTCATCATGAACGTGCTACTTGGTACTGAGGTGATGCTGACGCTGTGGATTATTGCCATGCATGGCCTCTTGTTTCTCATTGGTTTATGGGCACTGGTAGTAAGGGCCAATAACACCAGGCAGGGAGTGATGATCCTGATGTGGGTGTTTTATGAATATTCTGTTATATTCTCCTCTGCTCAGCCTTGGCTGTGTGTGGCAGGCATATCCCTTATCTGGACAGACTCTGGACATGACGCACAGACTGACTATATTACATTGATATCATATGAGAAAAATATAAAAAAGCCAGTGAGGTCTAAGCAGGGTACAATCACATTAGATTTATCATTTTGTGTAAGTAATTTTCCTGAATTGTCTTCCAGCTTTAACGTGGTTAAATGCCTTATAATGCCCTATTATGTACATATTAGTTGCTATTTTTGTTTTCCCCCAAGTAAAGTAATACATCATATTGAGCTGTTCTCATCATTACGCATCATTACTGTACCTCATGATTATTTACCATTACTCACCATTTTTGGGTCCTCTCAAGTAGATCATCATCCTGCCCAACTGACAAACAGCTGCTGAGGATCCCACAGTCTGTTCATGAATGACACAAGCTAGAGATGACAGAATTCTGGGGGGTGGGAATGCAGTCATTATATTCAGAGCACATTTTCATTAATATTCACATCCTTATGTCACACTATAGCTAACACTGCCAGGCTAGATGCTAGATGCCCCTGGAGCAGCTCTGTCTCCAAGAAATGTTGTTTAAATCTGCTTAAATCTTACTTCTGACACTTTGCTGCACCCTGGACTCTTGTCTTTTTGGGAAGTAAAACTTTCTCTACATTGTGACGGTTTGCATTGTATGAGGGTTGACAAATGCAGGCACTCTGGAGCTGAATGGATAACATGTGTACACCAAATGACAAGCCAGTTTGACTTAATATAGCAGCCTGACAAGCCAGCCCCATGTCTCACTTTCACCATAGTCTGGCAAAGTCCAACTGGCATCTGGTTTGGTTTATGGTCTCACAAATGGACATAAGCATCAAAATTCATTTGTGGCAGCTTTCAACCAGTCAACTCGTGCATTACTTCAGCCACCAAGTTTTTTCCTTCAGGCTCCTGCTGTTGGTTGGACAGACACACCACCTTCCTTTTGTCTTCGAGTCCAGTTTTCATACACTTAACTCTAATCTCTCCTATTTAACAATTCTAATACACTATACAAACGGTTTATGACCCATACACATACACTAATCTTTTTTTTTTCTTTTTTGTTGCTCTTTGTTTCTCTGTCCCTCTGCCACACATTTACACACAGAGCGGATTGTGCTACTGTGCCCATTTTTGTTCTTACAAGCAGTGTGAAGTGTATTGAAAGCAACTGAAAGAGCATGTGTGCGTGTGTCTGTGTGTGTGTGTGTGTGTGTGTGAGAGAGAGAGAGAGAGAGAGAGAGAGAGAGAGAGAGAGAGAGAGAGAGAGAGAGAGGAGAAACAGAACGAGAGTGAGTAAAACACCAACTGAATGAGTGTGTGTGTTTGTGTGTGTGCTGACAAAACACTTCCGCTCCTATGTGTGTGTGTGCGTTAATGAGCGTATGTGTCTGTGTGGCCACACATGCGCCGGTTCACGTGAGCATGTAAGACAGCGGGTAAATGTGTATATAGGGGTGTGACAGTTGAATTATTAATCAGAGTGTTTTCTTGCTCTTCCGTGGAGCCGGTGAGGTTATTTTATTTATTTATTTATTTAGTTGCTGCACTAGTAAATGCGTAAAGACTGCGCATGCTTCGTGTTCACCTATGTGTGCATAAGCATGTGTGTAGCTTCGTGTGTGTATGACAGTGCATGTATGTGGATAAAAGCACCCATGTGCATGTGTTTCCAGCAGGAGACAAACAGATGCTGCAGTGGTCGAGTTAAATATAGAACTACAGAGAAAGAGAGAGGGAGAGAGAGAGAGAGAAAGAGAGAGAGAGAGAGAGAGAGAGAGAGAGAGAGAGAGAGAGAGAGAGTTTCCCTGAGGGATATCCCTGCTCTCGCTCTCTCTCTCTTTCTCTTTCTCTCTCTCTCTCTCTCTCTCTCTCTCTCTCTCTCTCTCTCTGAGATTTATGGCTGGCTTTTCCCAACCAAACGTACATGTTTTAATTATCAGGCGCTTAATAAATAATTCCGAAGTCACTAGGGTGTTTCTAAAAATACCCTGACAGCTGAATAATGGATTCCTTTGACCGTTCTCAGCATTGTCACAAGAAAGTAGCAGAAAGAGAGAGACAGACCCTAAGCTTGTTAATAAGATGTGTGAATATGAGAGAAAATGGAAATTTCCCTGCTGTGCACCATGCATGCTTATTAACAAATATACCTGGATTTCAAGATGATATATTGTTCACTCTTGTTCAGCATATGATGCTTAACATTCTGCTTTTCAGACTGTTAAACAAGCCATACTTTTTTGAAGATGATTTGCAGGGTAGGGCTTCCTAATGATGATCAAAGGTGGTTTTCACTCATGTATATCCTCTACAGAGTTGTTTATTCAGCTGTTGGAAAGTTAAGGCACATGGCACAAAGACAATGGACTGCAATATGTACAAGAGAGCAAATGAGGGATTGGTGGAAGGGCTGGCAGGTGGGAGTGGCAGCGTCTGCAATAACAGCAGGGTTAGATCATGGATGAACAAATCACTAGAATGAATCAACAGCCTCAGAACAGATACAAAACCAAAACAAGTCCCATTTAAGCTTTAAACAGTCGGTTCAGTGGATTATCCAGGGAAACAGGACGCTGTATCTGGAAAGAGACATTGCTGTAGAATCTTTTTTTTTCTTTTTTTCACACACACACACACACACACACACACACACATATATATATATAGAGAGAGAGAGAGAGAGAGAGAGAGAGAGAGAGAGAGAGAGAGAGAGAGAGAGAGAGAGTGAGAGTGAGAGAGGGATGTCCTGTCATGTTGTGTCTTGTTTTTGTTGATTTCCATTTCCATTTTGCTGTTCTTTCACTGCACTGCTTTAGCCTTTACTGCGTAATCTGGAGTTGTTGAAGCATGTTATCTTGTTGTGAAGGACAGAAGAGCGGTGTTGACAGCACTGATCTTGGTTTGGCCAACTCAGGAAAAACCAAATACCACGGCAAAACCGGCAGCGCTCAGTGCTGTGTCAGGAGAGAGGAAATAAGGATGTCCAATTCAGGACAAGCTTTGCACATGGTTAGAGCACCAGTGATTGCTGATTCTGGTAAGACAAAACTAAAGCAAAAACCTAAATGTTAGGAGGTTCAGTTGGACTTCACCCCTTGAAATTAACTAAAAACACTACACTCATAGAATAGGACACAGTTATGTTACATCAACCCTAATGCCAGGCAAGAGCCTCAAAAGAGGGCCATTCTTCTTCAACTTTTTTATGTCCAGTGTTTTTTGTTTGTTTTAACTTGTATACTTGTATATACATATATATACAAACACACATATGTATATATGTGTATGTGTATATACACATAAATCCCTTTATATGTGAAATGTATTTAATGTGGGTCAGTGCTTTGTATACCCTCACCAATCATTAGACAAATAATCCTGGCATGTTTTTTAGGATTATTATCTATTTGCCATTAAAACTGTATACTTTCT
The DNA here is from genome assembly GCF_039877785.1 of Chaetodon trifascialis. Taxonomy (NCBI): domain Eukaryota; kingdom Metazoa; phylum Chordata; class Actinopteri; order Chaetodontiformes; family Chaetodontidae; genus Chaetodon; species Chaetodon trifascialis. The sequence goes on from NC_092063.1 coordinate 23,468,097, forward strand.
AAATGACATCTACACTGAAAAGTCTCATCATCATCATCATCATCTAATCATTGTCAAACAAAACACAATGTATAGAATTTGACAAAGATCAGAAGTTTAGAAAAAGAGTAAAGTGTAGTTTCAGTATCAATGCTGGTTCAGGGAGATACTCTTCCTCTCATTATGACTTAGATGGATGGCCAGAAAGGGCCGCTCACTGATCCCTCATTATATCACAAAACTGCTTCACATAGCTCAATGAAAAATGATGCTTGGACGTGTGTGATGACACATTATATGGTTATGTGCAAGCCTCTGTATGCCTGCCAATCCTTTCTCCAGATTTAGGACTCGTGCCAGCACGTTCCTCCACAGCCGGTGAAGGACGCGGGGAAGAGTGGGGAAAAATAAAGAACAAGAAAAAGAAAGAGAGAAGGGAGAATGAGAGGCTGGGTTTTAAAGTATCAAGTTTAATGTTTTAGACAAGGTCAACAAGTTCGTAAAATGTGTAAATTCAAGAATATGATGCTCAGCCTCTGGTCCCCAAATATGATGAATAAATGACAAATATACAAACAAGAAGAAAAGCACACAGAGAATTTACAGTAGGTAGAAGCAGTGAAGGAGAGAGCTCCATGCCCTCCACACACACACACACACACACACACACACACACACACACACACACACACACACACACGCAGGCTTGATCCCGGCTCCAATAAAAGCTCTATATATCTGTGAGGAGGCCGTCCATTAGATAGATGGAGGACAGCAGGCCAAGGTCTAGACACAGTAGCAGAGGGAAGGGCAGACCTCAGACAGCTTTATTAGATTACAGACAGGATGGTGATCTCTTCATGCAGTCCTGTTCACACCTTTCCACCCTTTGTTGGACTTCAAACTGCAGGAGCTTGCTTCCACAGCTTGCTTGGCCGTTAGAATTCGGTCAGAGATGCAGCTTCGTTGTTAGCTTTTAGACTTTCATGTTGACATCTGGAGTTTGAAATGGTCTAATGGTAAAACTACAGAAGACCATGTGATTCTCCACTGGAAGGTATACCATGGCCACATAAATGCTTGTTGACTAAAATCAATTGGACGGCAAAAACTAAATACAATTCTGTCATTAACAAACAGCTTCTGAGTCTGTCACACTGGCACGAACAGCGGATGCACTGTTGGACTCTCTTTTGCTGCAGCATTGGGGCGATATGGATGTTTGTTTGTCTTGATTGAAGGTCATTCGACTCTGCTATGCGTCGATGCATCAGTATGCATTAGAGAGATAGAGGTGTGTTTAATGTATTGCTTTGTGTGTGCGCATGCATCTCAAGCATAGACTGTATGCTGTCATCAAGTAACTCCGTCACAGCACATGACACTGTTGGATGGTGTTACGGCCTTGCACACAAATCAGGAGGAATACTGTGAAGCGTGAAGCTGCTCCCATCAAAAATACACACACATATATATATAGCACACTGATGCTATTTTTAGAGCGCTTATCTAATCATTTTTGACTGTTTGTCTTGAATTAAAAAAAGGATCTGTGTGGACACATAAATCAGAAAGTCTGACAAAACTGTTATATAAGAAGTCTATAAATACCTTTAAGGTGCTACAAATAAATTGGCCCACAGTAATTTTAACTGGCTTGATCACAAACATGTCCTGGCAACCTATTTTCAAATGTTTTCATTTAGTTTCATCTGCTTGTCACTTACAGCTGACGGGCTGCAATAAAAAAAAAAAAAAAAAAAAAAAAAAAACAGGAGGTGATGAACTGAGATGAGAAAAAGGGAAGCATAATGGTGTGGTGCAGCAATCCTGCTCTCTTTCTCCTTCGTAAGACTTGTTTTCCCTTTCATTCCTCAGCTCGGGCCATCTCTCCTTGCTCCCTCCCATCCTTTCCCTCTGTTCGATCCCTCTGCTTGCCGCCTTTGAAGTTCCTCCCGTCCAAGTTCAGAATGCAGTGTCTTGAGAGGGGGAGGAAGAGGAAACACCCCCACAACTTCAAAGGGCTTTTCTTGGGTTGTAGAAAGGTGGGGGTTATTTTTAGCCCACTGGTGTCCGCTTAAATACTTGAGCTGAAGATGGAGGACAGAGAGCAGAAGAGGGCATGTCCCATGGTCATTACTGTCCGACTGCATTGCACAGCTCAATGTGTTGTTGAATTGCTCTTTTATTTAGATCAGTTTATGTCAGAAATATAACTGTGTTCGAGGCTGAATATGTGAACATGCAGTTATCTGTAAACAAAGAAGTGTGCTATGGGTAATCATGGGAGCATAGGAGCCGACTGGAGGAGTTCAGTACATTTATGAATGTATGTTTAACACAGAATCTATACTGAATCAGTAGCTTTTAGCAGCAGAGCTCCTTTCACCTGTGTCAGCTCGGGTGGGATTACTTCCTCGTCAAATGCTTCATAAAAGATGGGACAACCACAGTAAAAGAGCATGACATGATTACTGTTGCAAATAGTTTGCTGCTGAGCTACTAACCTTAGAAACTGTGCTTGTCCAGGCCTTTTTCATATCAACATCACAGCCTCCTCCATGTTGATGCGTTTGCTTACTGGTACATGCACTGCCATTCATTTGAACTGAGACGCGTCATGTGCTGTTGTACGCACTGAAGTGCAGTTGAAAGCAGATCGCTTGGATTAGAAAAAAATGTGACTGAACTACAGAGTGAGTACAAATCCTTGAACTGAACTGAACAAAGTGATTTGGATCAGCAAAGTGTTTCGTGTACTCCTCCCGAATCTCAACAATGCATGGCTGAATTGTGGATCGAGCCTAGGGAGGCAGGTTCGTAAGAAAAAACAAAAAAATCCCCAAAACACAACCACCCACGTCCACTTACCGACATGGAAGTATACTTCTACATAGACATAAATGTCAGCACGAATGTACACAGAGTGGAGCATTATGGGTAACAGTAGGGCTTACACAGGAGCAGAGTCAGACACCAAATCTCAACATCACATTAGAGTTCATAAATAAAAAAATGTTCTGAGAAATTATGAAAGAAATGGCCAACTAGTTATTACCAAATGAGATTTATTTTAATACATCTTGCCATTAGTTCTCCCTGTCAGGATAACTTTGCACTCCACAGAGCCAGCCACATAGGGGGAAAGGTCCATGGTGAGCAAAACTACAACCTAACCGTGGGGTGGAGCTATGAAAATGAAACCTGAGTTCTGATTGACTGTTGTTTTCCTTCACACAAAATAATACCACATAGTAAGATTTAATTTCTTGCCAAAACATGATTTGATTCAGAAAATGAGATTATAAACATACCATAATGCCCTATATATTATGAGCTGCTGAACAAAATTGTTGATCCACGACCATATACAGCTTACTGTACAGTTTCAAAAACAAGAGTAAATAGCATTTACTACAAGGAAGGATGAAGGTTTAATGAGCTGCAACCAGGCTGAAATGTTTTTGCCTGTCAGGACTCTTGGAGTGGCTCTGCATCCACATTTTTAAAAAGCCCACACTCAATCACTTTGGACAAGTTTCAAGTCAGATGGGGACACATTCATCAAAAATCCATAAAACATGTTACCTGACGCTCATTACTCAGTTAATGATTTTATCATCTCTCATCAATGTTAATATCTTGCATAAAGGTCATAAAAGAAGGTAATAACATGATGATTTCCCATGATGATTACTTCCATGGCTCTTTTGTTCTCTCATTACTTACTGTATTATCGTCATTATATTCTTTCCCATTGCATTCTCTCATTACGCCTGTGATCATTTTGGAAGAGGAGTGGTCACATTTTCTAATGGTGTATGTTTCAACTTGAAATGAGACTCCTCGTATTTGCATGGTGCTCTGCTTTCCACAGACAGGTGGTGACTAATCTATTATCCTCCTTTATCTGTTGCCATGAGTTCAGCACCCACCATTTTCTCATGATGGATGGCTACAAGGTGAAACACAGGGTGTCCAGAGGGAATCACTAATGTGGTGGGGATCAACCGTATGACAAATGGACTTCATTTTAACACACTGGGATCTGTCACTTTCAGACCCTACAAGCACATCTCCCTGCACATCTGCCCTTTGGTGAAAATCATTCATGATTTAAAGTCCAGCTAAAATTAAATTGGATGTTTATTTTCTGCTACAGCATAAAGGCCTGCCATTTCTTTACTGTAAGGTGTCCAATAAAGGCACAGAATCTCAAAAAACAGCAGCAAACAAACAAACAAGAAACAGTTTTTATTGCTTGAAATTTGCCCATATTTATTAATTTATTACTGGTTGATGGTGAAGCCAATACATTGTTAGCTGCACAACACACATAGACTTTGAACTCACATTAGCTTCCTAATATTCCCATCTTATGCATAATGGTACACACGTCTTGCTGGTGCAGGCAAATAACAGAACAAACTTCCTGGAAATAGCCACAGCTAGAGAAAAGGTCTCACCTCCTCCCACCTACTCAACTTTTCTGTGTTGCCAAACTACCTGTCAGCAATCACAACTGAAGTATTGAAACCGAAAACAGTGACCCTAACCCACTTGAGTATTGTGTGTAAGTTTAGCTTTCTTCAAACACTGCAGGTGGAAACTGAACGATACGGGTTCCCCCCTGGTATGCACTTAATACTGAAATGGTTCAGCCCAACAAACCACCATGCTTGACTTGATGCAATGATAATGAAAGAAACACTCAGTGCCTGAACCTCCCAGCACTACACTGTGCACTTGCTAAATGAGCCACCAGAAAAAAACATTTATGGTCAGAAAAGCGTGCCGATAACATCAGTCTGCAGGCCAGATAGCTATTTAGCTAATTAGCACATTGAACCACTTAAGTACATGTCTGTAGATGTCGAACAAAATGCTGTTTACCTTGAGCTTGTAAGCTCTAGTTACCACATGAGTTTGTTTATGTAATGTCTCAGTGCACCTGCAGGCTCAGCTATCAATCAAACAGATGCATCTCTGAAGAACTTTGTCATTTCAGTTGGAACTTTTCTGAATGCATCAGCTCATGGAGATCTTTTTTTTTTTTTTTTTTAATCTCAGTACTGACAGCATGTGAGGGCTCAGGTGTGACGTATCTGTCAGTGGTGTGTCTAAACAAGTTGTTTACCTTTCAGGCTTTGATGCCAACAGAAACAATTAAGCTTCCTTTTTCATCAACAGAATTTACTGAAAGCCCAATGCCATTAGCCTCTGTTTCACATTTCAGCCAGTGATCTCTGCGTCCTTGGAACCTCATTCCACACAGCAGCTACTGCGCAACACCCCTCAAAACACACAATTGTACACCAATTGAGTTCCACATGTAAAATCTTTTGAACATTTATTGGACTGAAGAAGACTAATAATCACCAACTCAGGCAAATCTGTCTGACTTTCCATTAGTATCATAAGTCATGTTGCCCGTGGAAAAGACATGTCTTCTCTGGAATGAAGACTCAATGTGACGTCTGCCATGTATGTTCCCCATCTCCCAGTGGAGCCCACTGCTTTACTTACAGCCCCTCAGGCACTGACTGACTGCTGTTCAAACAGTGCTGGTAAGCCAAGAATATGGCACAATCAGCTCCCCAGTGAGGCTCACTTTGATAAATGAGCTGAGGTGTAAAGTATAGATTACCATTTTTGTTGTAGTGTCGAAATTCCATGTATGCATTTCCCTAGAGAGCTTCGCTCTGTATGAGGGTTTGTGTGCATTGCATGCACTCGCTGTTGTTTGTGGGTGTGAGAGCATGTATTTTTGTGAGTGATCTGTATGTTTTAAATTCCATCACACACTCAATTGTCTCCAGGTGAATAATGCATAAGGTGTACGTATGTATTCCATCTCTCTACTGTCTCACTGTTAACCCCTCTGCACCTGGAGAGCTGCATTCACTCACATTTGGCTAAACTCTGCTCACATGAGCTGTTTAAAGCTGCAAGAGGCAAATTTTTCAGATATAACTCCAGTGATCTTATCAGCATTAATAACAAAGTGGGGCTAAGTGACAGACTATAGAATCACACTATTTACTTAAATTTGAGTGTCTGATGTCACCTCAGCATCACTTTCTCTTGAATCAAGCAGACATTTTTCACTATCATTAACTTCCTAGTACCGGTTGTGCCTGCCAAGAGAGTTTTAGTCTGATTATCAGACTGATTTTGTAATTTAGTTTCATTTCATTGGTTATGTGTTTTGCCCTAACCATTGAGAAGCGAGTGATCTGTCCAGCATTTGTCATTATCAGGACATGAAGAAAAAGCTGGACTCAGTGTGACATCTTAAGTCTCCCTGCTCCCTGTGGTATCCTCTGGTGTAAAGCAGATCAACCACCTTTGTAAAACATTCACTTGCTCTGTGCAAATTACTGCTGTCATCTTACAGAACATTTGCATGTTGAAGCTGAATTTCTGATGCTGAATACTGATGGCTTCTGCAATTTAAGGTTATCAGTGTGCGACATACAAGCTACATTTTATTGCTGTAAATTCCAGCAACAAGAATGCTCTCTTCCCTGCTGCCTTTTTCCATCGAGGTTCTCATCTCTTCCTTCTTTTGTTTAGAATCTCTCACCTTTCTCCTCACCCGTACCCTTTATCTCTTTTTTCTTCTCTGATCTCTGTCTTTATACCCCACATATCCCACTCCCCAGATTCAATTCTCACTTTAATCCTGCGTCTCTTCTCCTCTGTCCTCCTGCAGGAGTGTGCCTCGTGCTTGGTTGCATGATCTTCCCTGACGGATGGGACGCAGAGGTGATCCGGGACATGTGCGGGGAACAGACGGGGAAATACTCCCTGGGTGATTGCTCTGTACGCTGGGCCTATATGCTGGCCATCATGGGCATCCTGGACGCCCTCATCCTCTCCTTCCTGGCCTTTGTCCTGGGTAACCGGCAGACGGACTTCTATCTTGATGATTTGCAGACAGACAATAAAGGTGAGTAAAGGAATAACGGCACACAACACTTAAAAAAAGTAATGACCTAATATGACAGTTTTATTTCCCCTTTCTTTCACAAAATCAGATTCAAAAAAACAATTTTCTGATTTCTGGCAGACAACCGTTGATTTTGCTGTCATTGGCAGATTTAATAGCTAGCTAGTTTATTAACGCTAACATTAGACTGTACTTTATTGATCCCAATTATGAAATTCTTTTGTTGCAGCAGCACATTAAACATACACATAAACAGAATGTATATACAAAAAAGAAGAATAAGGATGAGAATAAAACCAAGAGAAAAGTTGCTGGAGTGTAAAGTTTCCTAAATCCAATAAACAGCTGCTATATAACCCTAAATTCTGATATACATGTAATGCTAACAGCAAATTGGCTCCCATACAGTGATGTGCCGGTCCTGAGAGGGCTTTTGCAATGTAACATAAACTCAAATGATAACATAGTTAGCTACAGGATGGGAATTCTCTCTGTAATATTTCCGAGCAATGAGACAACAGCTTTCTTTGTAAATGGCATTTCTTTACAACTTTTGGACCCCTCTTGAATGTTGCCACGTGAGCCCAAACGAACCAAGGGGCGATTGGATGCATTCTGTCAAATAAGGCCCTGAACTTGAACAAAGCAAACAAGCTGTAGCTATGATAATGCCTTAAATTAACATGTTAATGGTGAACCTGAATTAAAACATATATGAAATAAAAAAGAAAAAACAGGGCATAGTGTGTGATACAGTAACTCCCTGCCTCTCAAGGTGGGTTCGCCCCTCAGTCTTCCTCCAGCTCTAATTTTCTAGGCCAGAACTGTGAGGCCATTAACATGAACAAAATTTGCCTGGTTGAAAAATGACTACACTCCAACCTGACCTCAGTAACTCCAGCCAAATTGCTTTTGGTGCTGTACTGAAGTGCTGGAGAGAGTCCTCAAGAGGGTTTCTGACAGTTTACATGATGTTGCATCAGGACACTTGGATTGCATTGTTTCAGATGCATGAAGAGAGAGGAGGAGGAGGAAGAGGAAGGGAATGGCAGAAGAAGGTGATGAAGAGGCAATAGCAAAAGATACAATGCAAAACAATAAAAAGTCTCTGTATGTAAGAACGACGTGTTTGATTTGATGCCATAAACCAAATGCATAAGATTGCTAAAACAGAGCAAGGGTGAAAGAAAAAGAGATAGAGGCAGATGTGTGACATGAGACATAGTAGACTGAGAGCGTGAGAGATATACAGACAGATAGAGAGCAAGATAGAGTAAAGGAGAGGAGGAGTGGGAGGAAGCGACTGAGAGATAAAGAGAGAGGAAAGTGACATAAGATGTCTCGGTTCTCCGACGGTTTATCTCCATGATAGTTTCCATGGTAACTGGAGATATTCCAGAGCGTGGGCGTGTCTTTCTGTTCTTATCTGATTAACCTCGCTGACAGTCCCAGTGATTTTACACATTTAAAGCATCTCATGCTCCAGCAGCCATGTGAAGTTTTTCACTCACATTTCTGTCATAGAAATAAATGTCCCTTTAGCTTCTTTACATCAACTGATACAACAAACCTGTGTGACGAACTATGGACAGTGCATGAAAGCAGTTATTGTACGTGTAAATGACAAAGGTGGAGCGGTAAACTGCATCGGCAAACGCCAAAGAGTTTATATTAGCATGGCCTGTAAAAAGAATGCTTATTGATCAGAATGATCAAAGAATGCTGCAGTAAAATGAATTAAGTAAAATAAAGTGGCTAAAAGAAACAAATGAAATGAATGAAAACGTGGAGTTGAGCTGGACATGTGTTAATTTTTTATTTATTTATTTATTTTTACCACAAAGTGATGACTTCATACTTACATAAGCAAATTCTTGTTTTGCACTTGTGTGCACTTCTTCTGGTCTTGCCTCACTGTGAACTACATGTCAACACTTTTGTTCTTTTCTTTTTCCTTTGCAGATTTTGCTGTGTCAAGGGTAAGTTGATTTTGCTTTGTATGTTTGAAGAAGGCATTAACATGTGCCAGAGTAAGGCCTCAGTAGCTTCTGAGCATAGTCTCTTCCTCTGCATTGCTGCTATTCACAGCTGTTTCTGCAGATGAGGCCTTCTGCTGTGTGAAAGCTAGCTTCCCCGATCCACACACACAACCAAAAAGCATATTGTGTTGCTATGACAACCTTGACTCACCAGATCCTTTACTTTTCATGATGCAACTCAATATCAGCACTTCAGTAGACCTTTGCAGCCTATGTTTTTTTTTTTTAAACTAGCCCTGATGATATTACTGTGACATCACTCAGGTTATTGACAAAGCTTCAGATCCACAGACAACCTCATCCAGCTGTTTCCACTCAGTGATACTCCTCATGAAGAGTGAACTGATGTTTATATATTTATATACAAAAGATTGAAAAAAAAAATGTTAACAAAAAAAAATGCAAACATGGCATTTGTTAGTACTCACAGCTGTCAAGCTAGCATAGTAGTACCATGATATTTTGGCAGCACTTTCTCTGTGTTCTTGTGTGACTAGCACACTGTAGCTTTAGCAATATGTTTGCCTGGCATTGTGGAAGACTCGCACAATGAGTGCATGGGTAGAGTGTGTGCAGGTAGGCAATACGGATACCAGTCTTGGTTAATTTTGCTGTCAATAGCCTAACACCCATTTCCCAATAACTAACCAGTTGATTTTGTGCTGAGGAGCTCACTGGACTGTCATTCGTGTCCTGTGCCAGACAAATGGGAGAAAACTTCGTTAAATATAATCCGCATTTATGGATCATATTTTCCCATGTTTTTGTATTCAAGTGACTAATGGAGAAAACAATTTTTGAAACTATCCCAGCATTAAGTGAGAACACTGCAGCCAGCAGTCACAAAACTGTAATGTCAGCCCTCCAGGCGTCTGTGCACCTTCAATGTACGTCCACTAAAAGTGTTTGGTTTTGTCACTTATGGGTTCAGATTGTTATTCTAAGTGTCTTAATCAAAATAAATGGCTAACTTATAGAATCAGGAGAGTATGAGAGAGGTAGACATCTGAGAGGCAGCGGGGGAAAATATTTTCACATTTGACTCTCTAACTCTTTTTTTCTGGTCAAAAATTTGATTTACTGATTGGGATGTAAAGAGAATTTCAACAAATATAACCCACTGTAGCTTTAAAGGTTATTTAATTTTCTCTGGCCTGAGTCTCTGAATCAGCCCAATAAGAATCCTCTGTCTTGTTGTCTTCAGATTGAGGTGCGGGACAGAAGAGAGCCGAGGTATGGAGTGCAGCGTCTTCACTGAGGACAACAGTGGCACTGGACAACTTCTCTCATCAGTCTGTTTCTCTGCCTCTCCTCTCTTCTCTCCCTCTGCTCTCTTCTCTTCTCTCCAATAATCAGGATACCACCCAATCTCAATGCAGACACCAAGTGTACAGGATTCTGTAAGATAAAAACAACAACAACAAAAAAACACTGGGATAAACTATATTTTGAAAAAAAAAAAAAAAAAGGTTGTACAGTGCATTTAACACGTGACTTTCTCAACGAATACCTTTTCTGACAAACAAAAAAATTACTGTATTTAAAGGCAATTCAATCCTGAAGATGAAGAACCATAATGTCCATCTATGATTTTACGCTGATTTATTTCAAATCTTGCTGACTTTCAGTTTGTGTGTTGTATACATTCATAGCTTCAGAAAGCAGATTACTGACACTCCTCATACAGTGACAGTCAAGACTCGCAATACAGCAACAAGTACATTATCAAATGATTATTATTCACGACACTTCAACAAGGACTTGTATGGCTCTTCATCTAAGGACTTTCAAATGTGAGGAATTTAAAGGAGTACCCCATTGCAGCTTTACAGAACCTAACATCTCTGGGAGATTCTCTACTGTACATACTTAACGATGTAAATAACATTACTGCTGACGAAAACAGCCGACAACAAAACCTCATCTGACTCTAATGCATTCAAGTATAGTATTTTTACCCCTGGTTTCAGTGTTCCTCGTGCTGGAAGAGCATCGGAGTATGTGCAAATCCATTTTGTTCATTACTCCTCACTACTGATTTGGCAGGATGAGACAGACGGGAATAAAATGGATATCTTAGCAGGATATTCCACAGAAAAGTGGAGGACGATGAATCAAATCACAATATTTGACAAAGGAAAAAGACACTTCCCCTGCAACAACATGGCCTCAAAATGAACCCTCTTATTGTAGTATTTCAACCTATAGTACATAGTAAAAATTCAAATTGCTGAAGTGAATTGCAGCTGTCCAAGTCAGACTTAGAAGTCATGTTTTTTTGTCTGAGTTCAGTCCTTTGTAATACCCTTTTTCCAGTGTGCAGTTTACTCCAGTTTATAGTTCCAGCATACAGTGATCAGTTTACTCTACAGATGTCTTAAGACTGTGTGAATATGGTTGTATGAGTCGGCCTTCTCTCAGAGGGAAGCCCCAAGTGCTGCATTGTCTTAAGGTGATGTCACTTATATGCCTCTTTGAATAAGCAACACTGCTTGTAGTAGTAATAGGAATCATAAGAGGGACAAAAGCAAGGCAAATAAGCCCCCGAAATGGACACAAATGTCCTTAAAGAGAACGAATCACATCAAGCTATTGGTCTGTAACATGAGCATTAGTCAGCAGAATATACTGTGACGTGGCATCATTTAATTTTTACTAGCATATAGACATCAGTTTTTATGTTACTATGGACCGATTTCCTCCCAAGACACCATCTACGTCCGCCATGGAAAAGTAGCGTAACGTAGCCAAACTGAAACATAGTGGGCCTCATGCAAGGACATTTTAAAATGCAGCTTTTTTTCCGTGAGGTCTCGTATGTGAGCGTTAACGTCAGATTCAGCAACGCTGTCGTAAACTATTTGTTTCAACCTCATGAGGGCCATCTGATCGTGACACAAATACAAAGCGAAAGGGTTGACAAGAAGTGAGATGCTACAAGAGAAAATTCTTAGTGGAATGAATTCTGTATGAATAAGTCTTGCACGAGGCCCTTCAAGTCTACTGACAATTGAATAAACCTATGGAATAGCCACCATGTGTTATAGTAATTTGCTAAATTGTGGCCTTCCCCCTCAAAAAAAAAAATCACAATTTCCCTGAAGAAATGCTGATGTCATGACCTTGGTGTCCATGGTGGTAGCTACTATCCTGATTGTGGCTTCAAATGTCAAAGATAACATTATTTATGTAGCATTGTTATTGTGACATGCCACCGACACCACCCAGATTACTGTTGCTCCAACAATGTACCATGATGTAGCACTCAAGATAATGCTCCAGTGTCATTGGTTGTTATCAAATACCTATGACACAAATTACTGCTGACACATTTCTAACAGTGATCTTTGCGACACCAGCAACATAAAAGTTCAAATTTCCATGGGACGTTTCAAACAAGACAACCCCGAGGTGACTGGCTTGACACACCTGACAGGTAGCTTTGACAACTTGTGTTTTTAATCATAGGAATGTGTGCTACTTTGAACTAAACATTGGTACCTGCTCCATAAATATGGAATTACCTGCAACGACATCCATCACTCTAGTTGATGGCACTGCCGCTATGTGACTCACTGTTGTACCCATGAGCACAGTTAGGGCCTCTATAGGCTATAGCCACATGATATGTCCACATCAATGACACTGTCTCTCATGATATCAGTGACATTGCTCATAGAATGACAGGCTGTGGTTGCACCATGGGGCTCTTATCCCTCTCAGAGCAGCACTTCCAGGCTATAACAGAACCTCTTCATTGTCATCATTGGAATAAAAAGAGTGGTGTAAAAAACACAAACAAACAAAAAAACAACAAAAAAAACATGATTAAATTTTGATATGAGAAATTGACATGCTTTGCCCATGCGGGGGGGACATGATCCTACTGTAAACCCTGAGAAGTAATTGAATCTATTACACAGAGCAATTCAACCACATAAGGTGATGTGTGTTCTGTGATACAGCTGACAGTCATCTCCAGGCAACATCACAATGAAAATATAATCCAGTGAGGGACTGAATATACTGCATTATTTTCAACTGTAATCCATGTTATACTTTGCTAGGGATGCACTACTAACACATTCAAGTATTCCTCTTAAAATATCAGACGGCATCATTACTTTTACAAAACAGTACAGCTGAAATCCACCAAAAAAATGTGTTTTGCATGGTTAATATCTGAGACCTAATTACTGATGGACATTGGCTCAGTTTGGTACATGTATTGGCTGCTGGTGCATCCCTACAATATACATATACATGAGCAGATAGCCAGATGTGCAGTGTGTTTTTCGGAATGGTAGCTAGCTAACTCTCAGGAAGCTGTGTACTGTATTAAAGGCTCGTTATGGAAATGATCAGCAAACACAAACAAAAGCCGAGCACGACTTTCAGTCAATGCTCTTGTGATGTGGTCAAATCCCAAATGACACATTGCCCAACAGCATCCCTTGAGAGTAAAGTTTCAATTTGGGTAGAATATTCTGGTGTTCCGAGCTGGGCCTTTAAGACAATATGAAAACAGCCCTTATGCTGAATCTTATGATGCTGTCCATGCAGGGTCTGTCAGTCCTTGGCCTACATCTATCAACCATCTTAGGGTAGGAGCACTGGGCCCTCATTCAAGAAAAGTTTCTTTCAATTTAACCTTGAAGTAACTGTGCAAGCATATGAAAAATATGATAGAAATGCCTGAAACGATATCTACAGACCTCATCCGTTTGGTATTGCAAGCCTTGTGTTTTTGCTTTTTATGTGTACATGATAATTAGAGTAAATCAGTGCACTTGCTGAGACATCAGCATGACGATTTTTTTATATGTAACAGTATAAATGGCGGTAATGTCTCTCATATCGTATATATTGTGATTTAGACATCTCCTATAGTGTGCATCTCTCATTTGGGAATACTCTCATGGGCCCAGGACGTGTTTTACAACAAATCTACAAAAAGAAAACAGCAAAGAACAAAGCCCTGAGACCTACGTGGTCACTTCAGGCTTCTGAGCATCATCACCTGTGTGATCATCGGTCTGGCCTCCTCTCTGGTTACTCTGTTCCTGAGGACTTGACGATGAACTGAAAAATACCTTAACAAGGAACTGATAATACCTTAACCCTGATGAGCACATATTTGTACCACTACAGGTGCCTCTAAGAACTCTTGATTTAATTCAGATGTGGTGCAGAACCAGCAAAACAAGTAGTGACACTGTAGTTTTTTCTACTGAAGACTACATACTCTGACTGAGCTCTGAAGCTAGGTGGACTTCACTGCAGACTTGGGGTCAATTCAGCTTCAAGTCGAACAAATGAAACTAGAATAGTGAGGATATATTTTTTTCCCCCACTTATTTCACTTAATTGAGGGAAACATTTTTGAGCAGCACTTGATTTTCCTTTATTTTCAGTTTGTGATTGGAATTCAAAGCTGAATTCACCTCAATCTTGAATTGTAGAATCATCTAAAGACATAAAAAAAAGAATGAAAAGCTAATAAAAAGACACAGAGATGATGAAAAGTCATTTCCAATCTTTAGCAGCAAGCTAAACGTTTGCTGACTGTGTAAATGTCATTGATGAGTCAATGATTTCATTCTAGTTTTTATCATGCAATATCATGTATAAAGACATAACGGTGGGGGTGGGGCGGGTCAGGGGCAAAGATGAATAATGTCCAGTGATTTATGTTAATAGTTGACTTTCTGTTAACTCCTGAAATGCAGATGTTGCCAAAATACCATCAACTATCATGTGTTAACATGGAAAAAAAAAAAGAAAAAAAAAAAAAGAAAAGAAATAATCAGTTTTTGTTTTGTATAACAAAAGAATGATATACTGATATTTGTCAAGTACTTCTGATGAGATCTTTGTTTTATGTGTTAACTACAGAATCTTTCCTTTCTGTTATGGTTTACTTTCTATGTATTTTGGTGTGATGTATGATGATTGTTGTTCTGTCATATCAGACTTAACATCTCAGATTCAATCTTGACTCACTAATGGATGACTGCTTGTTGAAATCTCAACACCCAAAAATGTATAAAAGTCAATATGTAAAGTTGCTTGATCGTGGACAAGTGGACCGAGTCTGGAAGAGGCTTGTTGCTTTTCATGAATTACGATGACATGCTGATTTTGATTTGAAAATTATGCCTAATTAATTCCTATCTGTGAATAGTATTCCAACTCACCATGATGACAATTTATGTTATTGAAACACATTTTGAGAAGGTCAAATAAAGATATTTTACATTCAAAACCTTTATAATGACTGAATCAATGAATAAATTCACCACATGGATATAAAGAAAAGCAATAAAGCCACACAGCTTAATGCACAGCATATTGATTTGATGCCTGTATCCATCATTGTGCACAAAGTTGAAACAGGATAATTTCTGTAATTAACAGACAAGCCAGAGCATCCAGTTCTGCTGCTAGCACTGAGGATGAGTCACGCAACCAAAAATATCACACAGGGCCATTGCACACAGATGCGCACTAAGAGGGTGGCATAGCCTGAGACCGCCTGTGACTTGAGAATCAGCAGCTTGTCACAATAAGTAGGCCTACCTGTAATTTATCGGCAGGATCATCCCTCTGTGTGGTCTGCTTTTAGCAACTACCACACTGGTCACCCATGAGTGTTATTTATTGAATTATGTGTTTTATCCAATTGGAACTGTGAAGCAGGATGAGACTTATGTCTCCTCCACACACACACACACACACACACACACACACACACACACACACACACACACACACACACACACACACGGGCCTGGTCACATTCCCAGAGCATGAAATGCCAGTGCTTTTCATGCCTTTCAGTGCACACGCCAGGCTATCAACTAACTCCACTGTAAACTGTGGCAACACTGGGATGAAAATGTGCTGGATGGGTGGAGCAGTTGCTATGGACATATAATATTGACGAGGATGGGTTTACATTGAAGTCCTGTGTGTTTCATACAGACGCTGAAGGGTACCTCTGTTTGAGACACAGAGGGCAAAACTTATGGACTTATGGATCCACACCTTGTCACAACAGTGTGATCACCAGTGCTTTGGATGTCTGTGTGGTCCTTTTCTGCTAATTCCTGGTGGACCTACCACACTGTTTCACTCCAGAGGCAAAACCTCTTACATTTGTTTACAGCCAGCCTTCCACAGTTAGCCTCACTCATGTACAATCTTTCAACCTCAACCTACCACACTGTCAGCCATTCATCACGATATTTAACTTATGATTTCACTACAAATACGCTACAAGATGCACATCCTCCAGGATGTGGTTTTTCACAGTAAGCATGTAAATGACAGGGTGTCTATTAAGTGAAATACAGCACATGTATCTGCCACAGCAAGTGGTCATGAGATCTGGGAGCAAAAAATGATTTATTCCCCTGATTATTTTATTTTCCCAAGTTATGCAGAGATGGCTGCAAGAAGTAGGGTGAGCTTCAAGAGGTGATGACTGCCACATCAGTCCACAGGCACGGGATGTTTAAGAGAACAGATCAACATTTTGGGAAATGCCCTCATTTCTGCTGTCAGTTAGATGACAAGATTGATGGTATCATGTTTGTATAGTAAATATGAAGCTTCCGCAAGCAGCTAGTTAGCCTAGCTTAGCAAAGACTGGAAACGACATGAGAAACATAATGGATAACATAAACATAAAGAAAAACAAGTCTACAGCATCATTTGTTTCAGAAAATTGCCTCAAATTTCACATTTCTTCAAGCGACTTTTTTAAGTCCCTCAGCAGCTGTAGTAATTATGATGCAAAACCATTGCGAGCAAAACACAATGTTGGGTAGCAACAAAGCCCAGCGTCAGAGGGGATGGATGGGACAGCAGCCAAATACTTATTAATGTAACTGTGATCATATAGGTCTAATAGCCTTAACAAAGTAGTAATCTTAACACAAACCCAGCTCTACCCTAATCTTAACCCACCCTAACCTAGCTGTTCTTGTGCCGAACCACCTTTTGAAACTGTGACATGTGTAAGGTGGCTGTAGCACAGGAGGTAGAGCGGGTCACCCAAGACGTTTGTGGTTTGATCTCTTCTTGCAGGGCAAGAAAGTGGATTTTAGATTTTTTGCAAAATCCATCAATTTTTGGCCAATACCATTTCTTAATTACCCTACAATATTTCTGCATGGCAAATACAGAATCATTACGGTAACAGAAAAATTGTGGCCACTGCAGATAAACTATGGTCAAATTAAAATTTGTGTTACGCATTAAAAGACTTAGCTAAAGCAAGGGAGAGAATGTGGTTAAAGTTAATGAAAAGGTGCACTTTAATTGCATGTCTGTGACAGGACACAAACTTCGTGTTACATGTTCATCAACCACACCGACCTCCGTGCCCTCCACTACAGTACACCTCTGAATGTTGGCATCAGACATAATTCATGATGTCTTCCATTAGGACAGGGTCACACCTATCATTTAGGTTATGAGTTTTAGAATCTCCATTTCACATAATGGTTCTTCCTTGTGGTGAAAAGCTGGATACAGACACAGGAAGAACATGCAAAGTTGACCATTACTGGTTATGTGCCACCACTAACCACTAAGCCACCGAACACCCTGAAAGTGTTCCTGTGTGACTAAAGGATTGATGTGGAGACAGTGGTGGTTTCTAGCTGGAGCCCCTCGGCCACCGCAAGTTCCTTCCAGTCCCTTGATGTCCTGTTTGTTTTCTCTTCTGTCAGGGCATGGTGTGTCAACTGGTTGCTGGCCAGAGGCGGTCAGGAAGGAAGGGACTGACCACAAACTGTCCTACGGTCAGTCAAACATCCATTAAAATCTGCCTGTGTGTGTGAGAGAGACAATCAGACAGATACAGCAGTTTTCTTCTATTGGTTTACTTCATGCTATATGAACTGCAGCATATGTTAACATTTAAAAGCACAAAATGTCCAGTGCAAACTATAATGCTCTCCTCATTTCCTGAAATAGATTTTGAATTTTGCAATAGCTTTCATGCATTTTTGAAGTTTTAGAATTCAGCTTTGTGATCATTTGACTTTAACCAATTTCCTTCACACAAGAGACGATGTCAGCACAAAGAGTTGTTTTTGGACGATGTCAGCAGTCATAAAAATAGGTTTAGCTTTAATAGTCAGCATCTGTGTGTGTCAGGAGGTGATAGTGGGGGGTGAGGGAAAGAGGGCAGATGGAGTGTGTATGTTAGAGAAAATGATGGTAGAAACAGGCAGACAAAAGATACAGAAGCCTGAATAACTCCAGCTGGTTAGAGGCCACCAATGAACCAATCAACCATCCTGCTAGAGCACAGGCCATCCCTCCACCCACACAGCCTTACACAGCAAGTGAGGGCCAAAGGTAATATTTAGGGACGCATGGGTACACAGCTAAACTCCAAACACACCTCACTCTGAAACAAAAGTTGGACACTGGCAAGAAACCAGGGAACTAAACATGTGGAAAGAGGTTTTTTTCTCTCTCAGCCTGGTAGAGATGCGAGACTATAAATATTAACCAGTGTCTTCGAGGCAATTACAAGGACCATACTGGATCTTACTGGATGCTCACATTAAGTTTAAACGAATGAGACCCCCAAATTTTTGAATTGAGAAACAGAATCGGTAGAAAACAAGTTGAAAGAGTTCTAATTCCCTCTTCAGTTTACTTTTTCACCATGTTACACACAATTACAAATATTCATGGATGCTCTCTATCACTGGTTTTTGCTTTCTGCCTGTCCACCATTCTTCTGTTCAGCAACGGATACTCAGAAGCCTCCATATACCATATAACAGGTAAGAACTGTTTCTGTTTCCCTGTAGAATTGTTAGTCATATGTGTATTTGCCCCAGCTCAGACCCGGGGTTACCACTTTCTGCTTGGGGACAGTCAACACTTGTGTTGTGACTTGTGGTACCTCTAACCATTGAACCAACCCCTCCTGGCTGCCCGCAGATAATGTCCTCTATACTGTGACATTGCACTCAGTCCCAAGGGGCTCTTCACAGCACATCAGTGTGTTCCTATTGATCCCGTTCCCAAGGTGACCGACATACCCCATGAGGATAACTCCTGCAGCCTGCAGGAATTCACTGTGGACGTTACATTTAGCCTGACCTCTTGCAGCAGGGCTTTATATATTGTGCCATAAGGGCAGATATTTATAGAGTCAGTAAAGTTTTGATGTAACCTCCTGATAAAGATGTCTATTTTCACTTTGCAGGGTCATACCCGGCACTGTAAAGGAAAAGAAAAGTTACGATGTGGACACAGTTATATTATTTTGGTTCTCATTTCTTCCACAGGCATCTGTTCATATAAAGACAAGTACTACAAACCAGGAGAGTCTTTCTGGAGAGGCTGTGACGAGTGCTTCTGCCATGATTTTGGTGTCTATTGCTATGCGTAAGCAAACTATTCACTTCAGGTCATATTCATTTATTTCAATTATATAAAACCTTAGGCTTATGGGAATTCTGTCATAGTGGCTGGTTATCAAAATAATTCTTCTCTTCCATCATGTCTCCTTTCCATCCTTCCAGGCCAATGAAGCCCACCTCTTGGCCCAGGAAGTGTCGGCGGATCAGGACAGGGTGCAGTTATACAGTCGTTTATAAAGAAAACCCACAGGTGGAGTGCCGAGCCTACAGCTGGATAGGATGACATGCTGGACTGTTTTAAATATGGTGATCTACGTTGTACACACTGTGTGTATAGAGTTGTCAAAGTTTGGTTCCAGATATCATAATCTTGATAATAGTATTATTATTATTTTTAATTAATACAAGTCACATCATAATTTGATGCTTAAGATCTTACTGGAAATGAAGAGAAAGGTCAAGTCACCATTATTTGTACATTTTGACCCTGTCTATTGACGGTGTTTTATGCAGTTATGTCTTCCAGGTGGTGTTTTCTGTAATGATTCAAATTGTATAATACACTGTAACATAAAAATCATAGTGGCCACGGTGTCTGAAGATTGTTTTGTCTTATCTGAAGTTCACGCCCTAAAGCTTTGCTTCAGAAGAAACAAACATAGGCTACACTATGCAGTTATGATTTATGTTTGAGAACATGTATGAATTCAAAACATTTCCCATACAGTGCTGCACGGGGCATGAAAGTGGAATGGTAATGTTAAAGGAGCTGGTGTTACACTTAATTCTGATGTATGATTGTTTACATTGCCTGTTATAATCAGCTGATAGGAAAAACAAAGGCACTGAGAAGTATTATACTGTATGACTATAATATGAACATGAAGTATTTGCAGGAAGCGGAACCATAATAAAAGTAGCATTTGATAAAAAAAAAAAATTGGCCATGGAATGAACTAAGACAAATCCCCCCAAGTATAATAGCAATGTCAGTTAAATCAAACAGCAAAATTGTTAATATACATACTTCTAGGTTGCAGTATATTTTGTTTTTGTTTAGTTTATTTTTTTTTTACTTTAAGTCTGAGCCACATAACGCTTCACATCAATTGGGGGCTGAGTGACTTGCTGGACACAACATTAACATATAATCAAATATAAGTACATTTTGAACAGAAAACTGCAGCCTACTGAAATGTCCAGCAGACACAAAGCAACATTAATATTCATGTTTCTGGTTGATGGAGTCCAATCACAATTGAAACGTAGCTGTATTAGAACACTCCACTATGTTCAACTGCTTCTTGCTAATGTTGTCGGCCTGTGGTTTGCTGCTGTGAACAGTGGGTTCACTGAAAACCACTGCATGCTCCATCTGGAAACAGGGTTGATGAGAGCATGGTTTGCAGCCTAGAAAAGTACAGCAATGACCTAAAAGAGACAATACAAAGAAAAGTCCTGTTGAGATGATGGACACTCCAGAGTCAGGTGATAATTCTCTGGGAGTTTGTTACTATATGGGACCCCTTTTACATCACATATAGTCACTTGATCCATTGTTTTCTTAAAATATAGATTTGTGCAGCCTGAAATGTTTGAAATAAATTGCAAAACTGTTCCCTGTGATAACTATATAATCTTCACTCACTTCTCACGCTTCACACTGTGATCTAGAGAATGCATTTAAATGCAGATGTTAAATACCAGAATAAAACAGGGCAAAAGCATGAGAAATGTTAAATACAGGGTCTCTGGAACATGACAGTTAAAGGAGCACAAAAGAGATGAGAAATTCAGTTCCATCCATCCATTACTATAAATCAAGCTGAGAGAAACACGTCGAGCCAGTGAACCCTGATCAGCCTCGATCAGGTTTTTAATTTTGATTACGTGCTTTCCTTCTACAACAGCAGGAGGCTCTATGACAAAACAAGTTTGGACTACTTTCTATGGAATAGAAAGTACCCCTAATCATAACAGTATAAGCTCTGATTAAAGGGAGTTTTTCTTATCCACATCAAGGGTCTGGTGGATGTTCTATATTGTACAGATGCTTAAGCAGTGTAGGGGAATTTCATAAATCAAATTTACTTGATGTGACTGACTATACATTTGTGCTGCAATTAATCTGCCTTTATTGTTCAAAGCTGTTCATTATGCTGTACAAAAAGGAAACAAAAAGAAAAGCATCTTTAAAGTACAAACAATGTGAAATATCATGATCACATTTTTTTATGATTCTAGGATATAATGACTAACATTCAGTCTAACTGAATATTAGCTGCACTCAAAGTTTGCATCAAATTGGCAACTTCACACTGGCAAGCAGAGTCAGGCCTGTCAGTGTAGCAACCATACAGAGTCCTCTTCTCCTCAAAAGAGCTGCTGCTTATAGGATTCAAAATGTCGGGCAGTCAAAGACTAGCTGTGGCTATGCTAGAAAAGATCCATGTAAAATCACCTTTTCAGCATAAAGTGCATAGTGGGGCTCCAATGGAGAGGGACATCCTCTTCTCCACGAGGAAAATCACCATTCCACAGAAGTCCACAAATCAATGTGAGGGAAACACAAACTGTTTTCTACATAGCTCTTTGTATTCCACTAGTATAAAAAAATCAAAGATGCATTTTTCACATCTCACAGAGTTTGTGGTACATTGGCCAGGTCGAGCCGCTGATAACATCTGGCCCTAGGGGCAGTCACATGGGGATGAGCCCTGCAGGGTCTTTGGGGTGCTATCATGAGGTCAGCCAAGGGTGGCGGAGGCACTGTGCAGCTGTGGCCCTCCTCTCTGGATGATAATCCAACATGTGAAGAAGGAAGTCTGAGAATCCAGAGGCTTCCTCCAACAAGAAGTGGTATTTCTCCACCAGAACGTCATAGAGGCTCCAAAGCCTCAGTGGACCAACATGGCGCAGGTCACCTGAATGAAAATCATGCAGTATTACACAGGGATGCTCATGAGTGGCAGTTCTGAAATGATTTACATCAAAGAAATCAATAAAAGTAAAATCATACTTGCACATGATGTCTAAATGGACTTCATCAGTTAAAAGTTGCAGGCTTACCTCTGCGGCTGAAGTACTCTGAAGAGTATTTGCCCGACAAGGCAACAGCTGGTGGAATTTTACCAAGCAGTTCCATGATCTGGGCAATGTGGTCTGAGGTGGAGGGAGAGAACAAGCACACACATCCAAGCGTGAGGCACACAAACTTATTATACACATTAGTAAACACTGTATCAGTTATTACAGTGCAGCTAGTTCTTCTCAAGTCTTTGTCAGTGTCAGCACCCTGAACTGATCGTACCTTCCTCAAGAGAAATGGACTCGCTCACTTTGGGTTCAAACAGGGAGTCTCCAGTGACCAACTCAAAGGCCTGAAAGAATGCAAGAGAAAAGTAGACAACAGTCAGATGTATTGCTGTGACACTGGGGACAGACATTCATGGTGCCCTGAGGATGAATCCCCATGACTGATCCACTGACTTAACTCATGCAACACCAGTAGGTCAAAGTTTTGACTCATCCTGTGAAATACCTCCACATCCATGACAATGTAGAAGGATTGGCACATCATTTTGTAATTCTAATGTTCATGATTCCAAGAGGATGAACCCTAATGACCACGTTGAACTGTGTGCTTACAGAATACGCTACTGTCACACACACATTTTTACATATTCATACTCACAACATGATCATTCCTGCTTATGTAGGTTGCCAAATACCTAATAATAATAATAATTGTGGGGTTATGCAGACAAACTATTTGAAATTCTTGTGGAAATCCCTTAGAGTCTTACATCAACTTAACTTAATGGTGCAGCCATAAAACAGAGTCCTGGTTTGAACATTTCAAATAGCTTAAACATCATACTGTATGGTATTTTCCTCACCATGCAGGCAACACTCCAGATGTCAGCAGGCGGTCCATACTCAGATCCCAGTAAAACCTCTAGTGAGCGATACTGACGGGTCTGGATCTCCTCACAGAAATGTTTGTACTGGTCCAAAAGAAAGAGAGACATAGCAGACAGAAAATCCTTATTTGAATCTTTTAGTGTGTTGATTTTGCTTGATTTTAAGGCACTGAACACCTATTTTCTCCCCTCAGCTTCTTACTTTGAGGGATGAGGTCCTATGTCAAAACAAAATTTTAACATAGGATTTCTGTATTTGTGTTTTTGTCTGAGCTTATCTCACTAGTTTGAAGTGAGACAGTGATGTCACATATTACTGTGCACCAGTTTGAGGGGTTGTTTGCTAATCTTATCAGCACTGTCTGTCAAATCTGATCAGACCACACACACAGAGCTCTGTTGAGCCAGATTATGGAGGTTTTGACTATTTTTGACTGCAATGTCTGATTTATCTACTATATCTGCACTCACTTGGGGACAATGGAAACAAGTTGTGAATGAAACCGTGACATGTATCATCACTTTTTAAGTTCATACAGAGAACTTGTTAGCAAATAGTTGCTTATTTATACATCCAGTCCAATATTCACTTTCTGTCAGCTCATTTTTTTCCCTCTCCTGAACTCTTAAAGGAAATATCTGGCTCTTCAGCTGCTAAATGCTCCAGTGTCCAGCTAGTGTCTAACGGTGTGTCCTGAGCAGGTTGTGCACATTAGCTTTCCAGAGCTTTTTCAATTAAAACAGCTGCCTGTTGTGGCTGAAAATGAAAGAACACTATGAGAGACAGCCACTTCATACTCTTGAATAATTAATCAACCTTTTTCATACCTTTAACTTTGATTGTTGCCTGTACTTAAGGCTATTGACACATATTTGAAACTTTGTTTTCAGTAGCATTAAGACCAAATTCCAAGATGCGCCTGTCTAGAAACAAAAAAGAAAAAAAGTGGTTGTATATAAAGTATAGAGCAAATACTGACCACCCAGCAGGAGCTGCCCAGGTCAGCAATCTTCACTGTAATTCCCTTTAAACTGTGTGGGTCCACCTGCTGCTTCCCTGAGAAGAACAACAACAAATCATATTAAAACACTTACTCATTCCTAGAAATATAGTTCAGGAATTCAAATATTGGAGCGTTTTGTGCATCTGATATTTTATATAGGATGCATTTGCTCAATATACGGCCTTAGGTGTGTACAGAGCAGAGACTTTGTGTACTAAAAACCTGACATTGGCACACAAGTTGGCTCCAAGTACATCTGCTTTGTACACTGACACATGATGAACCCTGGTTGTATAAAAAAAAAAAAACAACTGTGCCTGTAGAATTGGCCTCTTCCCCAGTCAGAACAGCAGAGGAGCAGTTGCCCCCTGCTGGTAATTTATGGGACTGTTCCTCCAGACACAGCAGGATGTTCTCAGGCTTGATGTCTGTGTGGATGATTTTACACTGAGTGTGAATGTAGTCCAGGCCCTGCAAAACCTAGAGAAACCACAAAAGAGTTATGCTGATGTTTCCTTTCATACAACCGGCAGAAATGCTATCTGTTTCCCCTTGCTTGCAGTCTTTATGATAAGCTAAGCTAAGCAAACTGCCTGCTCGCTATGGCTTCATATTTTGAGTGCAGACATGAAAGTAGTATCTATCTTCTTATCTAACTCTCTGAAAAAAAGTGAGTAAGTGTATCTCCCAAAATGTTGAGCTATTAATTAATTTGGATTAGGATTTGATCCTAAAATAATGCTATATTACTTCACAAGAGACAATTGTTAGTAAACTGGACATAGCCTGCATACAAGGTTTCTGCACTTCTTCAGTGGTACTTTAAGACATCCATTCAACTTATTTGAGTGACGCAAAGATACATCTTTGCATGATCCTAATGTCTTAATCACTGCAGTTCTTTACCTGAGTAAGTATTTGTTTGACCCAAGACTGCGTCAGTCCTGGATTCCCAAAACAAAGCTGCCAGCTTCTCAGGTCTGGCCCCAACAGCTCCAGAACCAGGCACATGTCTAACCACCAGGTATCAAGGTCAGTCTTACACTTTGCAGTATTCATTGTATGATGCAATGCAATACTATCTTCAGTGAGCCAACATGATCTACTTTATATACTTGATAGATTCTACATACTGGACTGGATGTTGACTGGCGTGATTGATGCATTTCAGACACAGACACCTCCACACATGATAACTCTTCAGCCATTGGTGTCAGGTTTAGAGTGCGTGCCCAAGAAATGACAGCGTGTTAAAAGGATACGGACCCCATTGACCCCGGCCAGCTTAAACTCATCGAGCAGCTGAACAATCCTCTGACTAGACGGATGACGGCTTGTCGGACCACTAGCCTGATTAGAGAGATTACAGGAGGGAGAAAAGTGAGAGTGAGAAGGGAAAGAAGGCAGATGAAAAAAAAGGACAGGGAAAGTACTTAGCATGTAGTAAATAAATAAATAGCATGTAAATAGCATGTAGTTAATAGCAAGTGAGGGGTGGCGAGAGCAGTGAGTAGAGAAAGATAGAGAAAGGTGGAAGTAGAGAAGATACAGCAACGTGAGAGTAGTTTTAATCAGAAAGAATAAGACATGGTTGAGAGCAGAAACACAAACAGATCACTAACGCATCGTAGGAGCGTGAGTTCATCCTGTCCTGCCTGGGTGAAGGCAGCTCCGCTCTTCAGCACCTTCACAGCAACGCGAAGACCCAGCCTGTTAACACAGACACCAGATCAGATCTGTTGAATCCATGCATCTGTGTTTTAGTGAAAATCAAATCATTGTCTTTTGGTACCTTAATATTTTATTTATTTCATTTCATTTTATTTTCATTTTATGATACTTACATAATGACTATGATGAGAAAGGAAGCTTGAAATCTCAATTTATGTAAAACAAATGAAAAATCCCATCCCACCCTGTTCATTTTTGTATCATCCATATTTTAAAGCTACCTGAGGTCCAGACACAGCCACACAGTGGAGAAATAGCCCCAGCCAAGCTTAGAAACCACCTGATATCTTCTGTTGAGGGTGTCACCTATCTGGACAGGGTGGTACCCACCTGAGCAGACATAAACAATAGACAAAATAATCTATTACTTAACTGTTTATGAGAAATTTTTAATTCTAATATGGAAAGGTTGCTCTCATGGGTTTGATCCATGAGCATGCAGTTCATGGGTGAAGTTTATCATCATACAGTACACATTTTTCATCTGGTGTTTAGAGCGTAGAAAGGGAGGGCTACAATGTGACACTAAAGCTGTGTCTGGCATTCCAGCTTCCTCAAAGCTAAAACATGTCTGTAGTGAATAATACATTCAAATCTGCCAGTGGGACACTGAGAAATAATAGTGCATAAGCCTGCATCAGTTCCCTTTCAGCCATATCATTATACAGTTCTTGGACATGGTCAGAAATCTCAAAATTGAATCTCTATTTCTATCAAAACTGAACATGATAGAAGCTGGTGTATGATTTATTACTGTGTCAGGTGGTATCACACACTCACTAGCTTATCTGCTTTAAGGGGTTCATGCAGAGACCTGCACAGCCAGCAGGGAAGGAAAGAAGAACACGGACCGAGGTCAGAGTACTGCAGGTTAAAGTGATGCATAATAAGAGAGGAGCAAAGGTTGTGTGTGGCCATGAGGGTCGTGAGAAGCACTCAAAGGTCACAAAGCAG
This sequence comes from Chaetodon trifascialis, assembly GCF_039877785.1. NCBI lineage: Eukaryota > Metazoa > Chordata > Actinopteri > Chaetodontiformes > Chaetodontidae > Chaetodon > Chaetodon trifascialis. The sequence goes on from NC_092063.1 coordinate 23,495,073, forward strand.
AAAACATGAAAGTCTGTTTAAAGTCGAACAGTTGCCGAATAAGGGCAGCAAGAATGGGACCTAATTAAATGATTCATACTAAAAGTCGTCAGAAAATTCACAATACAGTGTGTGGGTGATTAAAATGAAGAGCGGGAATCACCCTTCTCAAATTGTTTGATCTGAATATTTCAGCTGCCTAAAACAGTGAAACTACATAATACTACAAAAATAAATAAGAAAATGAGTTATTATTAAAAGATAGGTCATCTCATGACCCCTTAAAGTTATATTGCAATCTCTATGTATAAATGTATTCACAAACACAGAGATGTAATTCCCTCTAGAGCAGGCTGATATGTCTGCCCATATTAGTCTATTGCAGATATTTTGTTATCTGTGTACATGTTGCCAATGCCTAAGATTTGTTTGAGTTTGGAAACAGTGTCACTCTTGCAAGTTTGTCCACCAAAAAGCAGTGACAAGTTAATTAGACTGTAAAATGTTCCACTCAGGATGAACTGTCCTAACTTTGGTGATGCCTTCACCTTTTGTCTAGCACCATCATCATGTCAAAATATGTACCCAGTACTGTCCCATCGGCATCAATCGTACTTTGTGTTAGCATGCTAATGTGCTAAGATATGAACATACAACAGCAAACATCATCAAATTTATACCTGCTAAACATCACTATGATAGCATTATCACTGTGAGCATGTTCACAGTGATGTTAGCATTTAGCTCAAAACACTGCTGTGCCGGAGTACAGTCATCTATCTTTGTCACTCAAGTATCAGTCAGGCCTTAGTTTCTTCCTTGATTGAAATGGGATAATAATGTCAAGGGAGTAAAGTAATTGAAGAACAGCAGATATTTTAATCAAACATGTGCACTATGTAAGACATTTATTTTTCAATGTGATTTTTTCCTCACCTCAGACTCTGCTGCTGTTTGCTTTTTCTGTCTTGGCCCAATAATTTCAATCAGAATAATGAAAAAATAATGTGTGGACAGGCCTGCCTTATTTGAAGCAGTACATTGCAGCAATAACTGGATCAAGAAAAAAGAAAATGTATAACACAGGAGAAATTGCAGAATTTAACATCAACCTGTTGTCATATATACATGACTGATTCCTGCCTGAGCCTGCTGGTACCACAGAGTCTGCAGTGGTGATGAAAGAATCATGTTATGAGCTACTCAGAGAGCATGGAGAGGCTTAGAATAAACATACAGATCTACAGATCTGCAGATGATGAAGTGAGTTAAAAGACTCTGCCGTACCATAACAGTATTCACTGGGGTCCTCAGAGTCCTGTTTGTCCTTTGGACCCAGCTGCTCGTGGCACCCTAGGACCTTGAAGTTATTAGGAGATGTAGCTTCACTCCTGTAAACACACGCACAGATATGTCACATGAAAACAGGATTCTGTATTCTCCTGTATTACTGCCTGTGCATCCTTTTGCATAAAGTATGTGTATGTGTGTGCCAGTGTCGAGTTGCTGGGGGCAGCCGGGACAGGTGAACTACTTTTAGAGTTTCATCCTGCCATGGAAACTTGTCCCGCTGCCTGGCTAAGAGTGGACAAGCAGCATCGGAAGTTGTGCTATTTCTGACTTAACTGTAAATCATTTTGCAGCATGTTCACGCAACCTGATAACTCATGTCTGAAAATACTGCTGGAAGGGCGTACAGTTGAGTTTGCTGTGAGGTACGGTCCCTTGTTCTTAGACTTACTGAACACAGTAAGATGTGCAGGAGTGCCACTGTGATACCTTGCCTGAAACTTTAACCCTACCATTTAAGTCACCTCCATGATGTCTATAATATTTCTGGCATGCTTTATTTGTGCATTGCTCTGCCAAACTTAGCTGCACCAGACAGCACTGCTTAGGCCACAAAAAAGTATATGAGCCAATCCGCTTTTCTGATAGAATCAAACAGGAATTTAAGGTCACATAAAAACATTAAAGCAAATCCATCCATGAAAAACACAAAGTGTTTGGTGCATGTTGTGTGTTTCAGGTTTAAAACACAGGCTGTCTGCGGTTAAATTACCCAGTTGCTTGAGGAGATGAGGAGATTTTTCCACAGTATCACAGATAAAGGAAGCCATGTGCAGTACTTACATATGATGCTGCTGAGCAGCTATATATGCTGAGCGGGGACTCCTCTGCATAGTGTGCTTCAGCAGATGCAGCCTGCAGACACAGCAGCCAGCACAGCAATGAAGAGCAGGTATCTTGACTTAAAAAGTGGTGGATATCTGAAGCCTGCAGGGGTCAAATCACAAAGTAAGGACAGAGACAGATAGAGTTGTAAATGCAAGTGAAGCTGCAGCACCTTTACTGCTGCACCACTTGAAAACAGTTGAGCAGCTGAGAGGTAGTATTGGGGGGAGGTCCAGGAGATCTCTCAGGAGACTGGGAACGCCAGCAGCAGTAGTCAGCAGAGTCTAAACATGGAAATCCCCATTAGCCTCAGTGCCTGCCAGGCCCTTACCTGCTTCACTGTGCCTGTTATATCCTCCACTCACTGCCGGTAAAGAGCATAGCTGAACTCTTTATCTCTCTGAATCTCTATTCCTCGATTTCTCTTTGTCTGCTACTGCAGGAAAGCCTCAACAGAGAGAGAGCAGAGGGGCTAAAAGATAAGAGGAGTGTCGTGTAAGGCCAAACACATCGAGGGAGTGACAGCTGCTGATCTTGGGGCATGAACACCCCTCCTCCATCTCCGGATGTGTTTGACCTTTGAGCCATGGGGATCACAGATTGCTAAACCTGGCTTGAGAATGGGATCCCCGTCCTCCAGCACGGCATAGAGTATCACAATACAGTCATGAGAACGAAGGTCGGCTGAGGTCACATGTTTCAAAAATGGGCCTGTTAATTAGATGTTAATGTTAGACATTGGCACTTGAAGCTACAGACCCCAGGTGTGAATGTGTGTGTTCACTTTAATTTGATGCACTTTGCTGCTGAAGAATGTCCATAAAACTCAAATGAGTTTTGAATTCATAAACCAAAAAAAGTACATACAAACCATCAACAAGTAGCTTTCTGTGGTGTAATCTTTCTAAATATACATACATTCGATGTTTCAACCTTCATCCCTCCTCTGTGTGTGTGTGTTTGTGTGTGTAATTGTGAGAACATGACACAGCGCCTCCACGTTTCAGATATTTAGGACCTCACGTGAATAACTGTCCATAGTCAGATGACACCACAGGTCCTGAGCACACTATGAAGAGGGAATGTGACTGTATGTGAAAACACCAACAAGGTTAGAACATGTTATTTTTACCAAACAAACAAATCCACTTTTTATACTTTCAGGTCAAGTCACCTTATTTGAAATTCAAAATATATTAAATTGAAAAGTTAGGATTTTACAGTTACGTAAAATTAGAATCATGCGCTCATGCAGTGACTCCCAAAAAAATCATGTGACTCCATGTTTAAAAGTAAAAGAATTAATATTTTTAAAGAAATTCATTTAAAAAAAGGATTTCTGTTATGTTTGACAGAGACAAGCTAGTTATTTTCCCCTTAATTTAGGCTTATGCTAAGCTAATCACCTGCTTGCTATGACTTTATATTTAGCATAAAGACATGAGAATGATATTGATTTTGTCAGCTGACTGAGAGGGCTTTATTTCCCAAAATGTCAGACCAATCCTTTAAAAACACACTTTAAAATCAGTCCCTTGCCACAGGGAAGGCCAGTGGGGCTGCACATGAGTGAACTGATGTGCCTTTTTGGTACCAGTGAGAAATGAAGCAGGAACATTTATGTTTGTGAATTATGCAGAGATGATGGAAGGCTTGTGTGAGCACAAGTTGATCGGACACAGTGACACGAGCACTTACAGCAGCACGGCCTTGCATCAGAGCTTTATCTCTGTGAAGCGCTTCATGTTCAGCATTTTGCCAGGGAGTTCATCTACACTACTACATGGTCATTTGTAGAGCTACAGTGAGTGGTGGCTGCTCAGCTAACCTCTCTGATACTGAAGTTCCTTCATCCGAATAGCGGTTGTTGCTGTATTGCATCGCATTAGAGTGTGCAGGTGGTTCAATCCTCCTGTGTCCCGCTATTACCGTCTAATGTTGGTCCAGTCTTCAGCTGATTGTGCTGCCTGTGACTGTTTTCGTTTTTCAGAGAGCTGTAATGAGACACTTCCCTCAGGAGCAGGAAGCGTGTGCGTGTGTGTGTGTGTGTGTGTGTGTGTGTGTGTGTGTGTGTGCACACGCATTTACTGTACCAACCCAGCTAAGTGTGGACTTGGGTGTCATCACATATTCACCAACAGTGGTCTTGAAAACTAACAGGGGACTTTTTGTAGGTCCACTCTTGGGGCCTTAAATCAGTCTAAAAACATGTCTAACATGCTCTGGTAAAGTTAACTAACTTTTTTTCAAGAGGTCCACTCGTGGTGTGTGAGTGTCGTGAGAAGTACCTACTCATGAGTGCCTCTCCTGGTTTGAACAATGAATTTCAGTGACCCATTATGCATCGCTTTTCACACTCGTCAAGCTGTTTAATGGGTCGTTGAAATTCATTATTCAAACCAGTAGAGGCACTCATGAGTAGGTACTTAAACACTCACACACCCAAGTCCACACTTAGCTGGGTCGGTAAGTGCAGCTTTAATGGTCATCTTAGATTTCACTGTATTAAAATAAAGGGTTACCCAGAATGCAGCATATAAATTAATGTTTTAGAATCTAAAAAAGAGGGGGAAAATTTTAAATAAAATTTTCAGCAGTAAGACACTATTTTAGTTTAAATGAATCACAAAAAACAAACTGATAACAGACTATACTTTTATTGTTCACAAAATACTGGTCTGACGACATTGCACAATCGCAGGATTTTTTTTTAACTTCTAGACTGGGGCGAATTCAAGGAGTTTAAAGACATTTTAAAACAGTCAAATTAACCAGGATAAAAAGACACTGGATGATTTTCTTTTACTTGTAGTTTGCATCGCTTGTGATGTCTCCAAAGTTCTGTTTTGACATACATAGCAAAGCAAAACTTGCAAGGCAGATAGTCTGTTGCTGATGATGCATGGGTTGCTTGCCTTTTTGGTATGATTTGTCCTTTTCCAGAGGACAGGACTGAACAGTTATGATGGTAATTTCCCATGTTTCGAAGTATGGTCAAAAGACTGTTGCGCATGTCCGATCCTTGCCTGTGTGCAAGCGCCTTAGCCACTTCAGGTTTATCAGAGTGCTTCTGCTTCAGATGTCTTGAGATTTTTACAAAAGGTTTCTCACAGAAAAGGCAGTAATTCTTCTTGTCATAGATTCGCTGATGTCCATTGTTTGACGACATTTTGACCTGGATATCTGGTTCTTGAAGGTTTTCATCACTGACAATGTGAGCCATTGCCTTTGGGGGTTTTGAAGGTGGTTTTCTCCAGATTACTTTCTTTTCTACTACTTGTTCTTTTGCTTCTGCTACTTGCGGTTTTTCTTCATCTGACATTTCAAGGGAAACCTGTTTCTCCATGGCCTGTAATGAAACATATAGCATAGCTTGTTAGTGACTTTGCAAATAATAACAGAATTGATACTAGCTTATCATAGGCATGTTTCATCAACTCTGTTTATGCAATTGAAATTCTAATTACCATCATATACATAGACAGTTTGTCTTTGGTGGGAGAAGATGAATCCATCAGGTCACTGCAAGTAATCTCTGGCTGATCATTCTTTTGTTGTTGGGGATTACTGCCATGGGCTTTTTGAGTCTTTTGCCTTTTCGATGGTGGTTTTCCTTGGATTGTTTCAATTTCTGTGGCTTCTTCTGCTTGTTGTTCTTTTTCATCTGACATTTCCAGGAAAGGGGACACCTGTTGCTCAGTGGCCTGCAATGAAACACATAGCATGGCTTGTTAGTTACTTCACAAATAATAACAGAATTGTGAAATTTGACACTAGCTTATCATAGGCATGTTTCACAAATTCTGTTTATGTAATTGAAATTCTAATTACCATCATATATATAGAACGTTCATCTTCAGTGGGAGAAGAGGAATCCATGAGGTCACTGCCAGTAATCTCTGGCTGATCATTCTTTTGTTGTTGGGGATTACTGCTTACTGCTACTTCTGCTTGTTGTTCTTGATCTGACATTTCCAGGAAAAGGGACATCTCTTGCTCAGTTGTCTGAAATAGAGAAGCGTCAGATATTTGCTTTTATGAAAATATCAAGTGTTATCAAACTCTACTTGAAAATACTTACTTTATATGTATTATCATTGTCCAACTTGCTGGTGGTTCCAGTGCAATCAGACTGACATCTGAAACCTGTCAATACATAAAAAGATTTGTCACATCCATTATTTTAAGGATACAGTTTTTCAATGTTTCAAATCTTCAAAAAGGGTGTTCTCAACATCCTCTTGACCTCATACAGAAAGTATGTTCTTTCTATTTTTGTTACACTTACATGTGACAGCCTGAAGACATTCTTCGATGGTGGGACGTTCTTCAAATGATCTACTCAGCATTCTAGTGATAATATGTTCTTGGTGTACCCATCTGTCTCCACATTGAAGAGTGAAGTTGCCTGTTCTTACATTTTGTGATAGCCCAACTGGATCGGCAGAATATGGTGTCATGGTTTGATAGGGATGTTGCCCATCAGTCAGGATGTAATGCATTAAGCATCCCGCTACCTAAAATGCAATGGTATAGTGTAATAATGTTAAATTATCTACAACAAATCAAGAACATAACACCATCATTGTGTACATTTGAATTTTCAAGCTCAACTTACTTGGATATCGGACTCCTTCTTGTACTTGTATTTTAGGCCTCCAACATCCTCATAACTGGACCAAGAAAAAGATCCAGCCATTCGTGCAAGATCCAGTTTTCTGCTTGCTCCAAAGTCTGCGATATACAATTTGTTGTTGATATCTGTAGAAACATGAGACTTATCTTTAATCATTTACATATTAAAACAAAATCCAAAAATTACAATATAAAATTATCAAAATTTCACAGGGTGGTTTCATTTACCAAACAAAATATTTTGAGGCTTCAGGTCTCTGTGTAAAATCCCATGGCAATGGAGTTCCTGAAGTCCCTGCAACAGTTCCTTGCAGATCCTCAGTCTTCTATGCTCAGTTAAGTATTGTCTCTCAGGAAACTCCTTGCTTTCAATCAGATCCCTTAAGTTGTACTCACAGAGAGGTGAGACAAAATAGGCAAAGTAAGTGTCTTCCAACACAGCCATGGGTTGCAAAAGATGTTCTCCATGCAAATTTTCTGAAGATAGGAAATAAGCCATTTCCAATTCGTTTTTGGAAATATGTTTGGCAACACATTTCACTGCCACGGGGGAGTTGTGAAAGAGTCCTGGGAAAATCTCAGCAGCATTGCATCCGTTTGCAATTTTCATTTTCGTGTTGAAAACAAGGCCATCAGTTTTCATCCCGTCAGGCTGGGACCCAAGATTTTCGAATAAATTCCTCCATCGAGATTCCTTGAAAATGAAGAAAAACCCAATGAGATTATGTAAATAAAACATAACATAACTCAAATATGACTATAGTGACAGCCCAAAGTTACTTAAGTGAATACAGATAAGGAAAAACCTCCTTATATATTTACCACCTTTGCCTTTGGCTCATTGCAGGAGGACGCAGTGGTTTTCAAAATGAAATTTACAGCATTAAAGCTGCAGCATTAAAGTTTTTATCATTGACATTTTAACTTGTTAATCCAAAACCATATCTGACTGGTTCAATGACTAATCTAACCAATCAAGGTTTACACAACCAGTCAACAGACAAGTTTTCAAATAATATTTACAATATTTAGGATAAGCAAATAAGCAAAAAAAAAAAAGATGAGCAAAATCCCCACCACTTTTTAATGTTATAAAATCTTTGAGATACATAACAAAATGTAGCAATATAAATGTAAATATAAATACATGTCTCCGATGACAGTTGGGGTCTCCATAGTCGTACACAACTTCTTCTCCTGCGTTGATTTTTGTGATCGCAAATGAACACAGATGTGGGCTTTTCTTCTCATCAAGTATCTGTTGGTTCCAAATGCACAGGCATAAATCATATTACAGTCAGCAGTCCTATAGTGATTTCAAATAATGATATGTTCACTGGTATATGGAATGATTAAAAAAGAATGAAAGGGTGACTTCACTGTATTACTTACGATTTTAATTTTGCTATTTGGCCTGATGTGATCATTATTTATGAATCTCCCCAGTCTTGTTGTATTCTTACTGCCATCAACACTGCAAAAATAAAAAAGAGATATTAATTTTGAAATATTAAACATGAGTGATATTGACTTATCTGGTTATCACATGCATTCAACTGTTCTTACCAGAATGTCTGGTCCCGAAAGGAGTAAAAATACAAAAATGCTGCATCTTCATCAGAGTACTCTTTGAACAGAGTCTCTCCTTCTGAGCCACTGATGTGTCTGCCAACATATTCAAGCAGGAATTCTCCTGCCTCAATGTCTTTTGTGGCAATCACTCCATAACCTAGTGAATAATTAAAAAAGTGAATACAGTGAACAATTTACACAGCATTCTGACACTTGGTGATGACATGTATTGTCATATTACTGTACCTACATCTACATAACTGCACAAATGACATTGATGAATAGTAGGAATGTCCTGAAGAAGAAAGAAACCACTGGTGTTCTTAGTAACAGACTCTTTGCAGAAGACTTCAAGTGCAGAAAATGCAAACCACACATTAGCAAGAAGAATAGGAAGGCCATGCAAAGTTTTTTTTGCCCAGGAGTGTCCCATTACATTGATTATTAAAACAATAAATTGCGCTGAATAGCTTAACATAAAAAACTAGAAACATCTTCAAATCTAACCCCTGACAAGAAAATTAAGAAAAATTGGATTTACCACAATGTCAATTATGTCTAAACTATTTCTGGGCTGCACCTGGCAACATGTAATACCTATAGATATAACTACGTGCAGACTGTAGTAGTATACGTGTCCTAATTCATTATCAACTCAACTGAGATCTTTAATGCACATGCATACAGTATTTACTAGAGAATCTTACATTTCATTCTGAACGTACCTTTCTCCACACTAATGAGTTTTTTCTGAAATGCGTCTTTATCTTTCTGAGAAGCAATGAAGTGCAAGGCTTCCTTTTCAGGACAAATTCTTCTGGGTCTCATCTCAAAAAACATACAGTAGATAAATCTTTTTCCGGCTTTGTTGTCCTCGTCCGAGTGATGAACAATTCCAAAAGTCAGAAAAGACTCTGTGCAAAGCTCAGTATATATACACAATCCTGGATCTGTCTGGATCCTCATTGGTTCTTGCTAACTGTTATTGGCACAGTAATGCAAATGTTCTCTGATAATGAAGACAATAGCCTGCATACTTTCAAAAAATAATTTAATAGAAGCAGCAATAAAGTAGTAGTAATATGTCAAGTATTCATAAAAAAGGCTTTGAATAGGATAAGCCCAGGTTTGTGCAACTGAACCTTTTTGGAACTGCTGTAGCCAAAATTATCCAAATGAAAGTGGAAAAAAGATACTCCTTTGTCTGCAAAAGCTCCAGGAATACACATTTCTTTATCATGAGATACTGGCTCTACTACAGTTTTTACTTACCATCTACATTTTTTCATGAACACAAAGACAATCAAATTGAACATTAAGTAATGTTTTTTATTAGTACACACTGCATCACATGACTGATATGGAGTTTTAGACTGGGAGAAAACATATTTCAAGACTGACACATGCATTAAGGTTACACTGTTACTCACCATGAATTAATGAAAAATATAAGCACATTACTGCTGAGCTTCAGCAGTAATGTACGTATTTGTGTCTTCTCAAATATGATGTCATACTACAGTGATACTTTTCATGACCATGTATGCTTAGGGGGCATCTGCGTCATGTCTAGGACCATCCATTTTCATTTGGATAATTTTGGCTACAGCAGTTCCAAAAAGGTTCAGTTGCACAAACCTGGGCTTATCCTATTCAAAGCCTTTTTAATGAATACTTGACATATTACTACTACTTTATTGCTGCTTCTATTAAATTATTTTTTGAAAGAGTTACACTGAAGTAGTGACATGAGCAGGCCCCATGTGCTTCACAGATCCCAGCTCTGAGGTAACTCAAAGTGTTGTCTTTGAGAAGTGAGTGACTTGGAGTGGGTGAGGGGAGTGAATCAGATCCAAGCAATCTATGACAATCTGTGTCCGTCCCTGTCTGTCTGCAGAGTGGGGGATGGTTTCCACAAAGCTGACAATGGTCATTAGGCCACAATGGGCTTCAAGCTTGCTAAACAAGTTGTGAAGTTGTTCAAGTGAAGGAAACTGTAATTTACCCTGGCTGAATGTTCATAGTAATACTATGATACTATAATAGTGATACTCATGACCATGCTCTCCATGATACAAAGGACATATCTCTGTTTGAATCTTTTCTCAATTAGAGAAGCTGCATAAACAAAATAACTCATAGTATAATATATAAGTTGATAGCATTTTTTCAGAAGGTCTTGAGGAAGTCATGGAGTGCTTGCATTGGTGCACTAAACCTTCAAAGAGTAGTCTATACTGGTTTTACAAAACCTTTATGGATATTTTAGCATTTTTACACACATCTGAGCATCTAATGATTGTCATTTTATATTATATGAAGAACAGGTCTGTATCATGTTACACTGATTCTTACAAGGTGTAGGTAACTATTGGAGATTAACTTCACTATCCAGGTTAAAGAAGAAAGACAAAAACAAGTTGCTCAATTGAAGGAAACTGTAATTATCATATTCAAAGCCAGATTTACCCTGGCTAAACATTCATAGCAAAGTGCCTATTTCACACCAATAGCTTTAAGGACCACATCTGACGTGTTGATATACATGAGGGGATATTGCTGCATATTGTAGCTTTACTGTCTTTAGTCTCATGAAGAGAGTTGCACATTTGCATCTCAAAAACAAGGACAATGGTTTGTGTTTAAATCTTTCATTTGATTGCAGTCCTTTGGATTACAGCCACACCCTGTCTCTGTGACATTCCTGCTGCTTCTAACCTTACAGGTAATTATTGCCTCTTAATGCCTGCCATTTGTTGAAAAATCTCAATCCATTTCAATAATGCTGCACCAACACAGAGAAAGAATTTTTGTATCAACATTAATAATGATCAGATGGCAGTGTTATGGGTGTTTGCATGAAGAATAACACAATTCCTATATATATATTGCCCTGCCGATCGCAGGGCAACATATACACAGACAACCATTCACACTCACGCTCACACCTAGGGGCAATTTAGAGTATATATATATAAAAGCATTAATATAAAAGCATAAAAAAGCATATATATAAAAGCATTCATTCATTTTTCATTTGGATAATTTGGGTTTATCCTATTCAAAGGCAGGTGTACTTGTATTTCTACTTGCAAACAATGGAATACTCTCTAAAGGCATTGTAGTCTCTGCAAAGACAGAACAGGAAACACTATCATTGCAAAAATAAAACCAACCAAACATTCACAAGTCACACATTTCTGTCACAGTGACCATGTCTTTTTCTGTCCTAATGTTTACATACATGCAGGACTGTGAGTGTCGTTTCACACCATTTATAACTGGGGACCTGTACCATTTTGTTCTTTGCAATACAAGTGGGGACTATCTTTTTTGTTCAGTTCCAAAAAAATGTTTGACACACTTGAAGATAATGAACATGTCCATTTTGATAGATTAGAGTGGATAATTACGAAATTCCTAAATTAGATAATGGTATTTACTCTGATCTAATTTACACGACACATTACAAGTGTCGTCCTCACCAGTGTAGTCCACCAACTTATTTCTTCCATTTTGTGGGAGGAGCTTTTCAATAGTATTTGCATAGCTGTATGAGGAGCCGTTAGCAAAAGATACTTTATCCAAAAGGAAGGATCACTTTATGCATAGCTAGCCAGGACTGAATTTACTCTCAACTCCCCTCAGAATCTTCACAAGTGTCTTTGGTGCCTTTTGGAACTGTTGCACTTGGAATCTTTGAGACAGGTTCTTTCTTCTACAAGATGAGGTAAGTTCAACTGGCAAATACCTTTTTTTTTTCCTTAATAAAAATGAATTTTACATAGATTTGCACCCATAGAAAGCCAGTTAAAAAATCTGCACTTCATAAATATATACTCTAATGTGTAAATATTAGGTGATTTTTAGTCATCAGTTATTCTCCAAGTGATTCTATGAAAATGCTTACCATGCTTACACTGTCTTTTATTTCTTTTACAGAAACGTTAAGTCTGTGGTTCATGTTGTTCATCCTAAACAACAAGAAGTTCAAGTAACAAGGGAATTTACACTCCAAGATAATGGTATGTTGTCAGTATTTTTTATTCATTTATTTTTTTTCATCAATGAAAATCTGGGTTTTACCTGAGTAGTAGCTAATTTGATTTAGAGCAAGCTATTTGAAAATATTCTTACATGTGTTTCATGACCCATCTCTAAAATATAAGCCACTGAGGTGTTAACAGTTATGGAACTGACAAATTAACCTTGTTAACAAATAGTCATGTGAAAAGATAAATGCAAGTTATTGTGCAACATCTGGATAATATAGGAATAATACAGATCAATTCTTTAGGTTAAAACGTATGTCTTTGATTTACTTTTACGCATGTATATCCTTTCTCCTCTTTCAGCAACTTGCAAAGTCTGGATTGTTGGTGATAGTTATGTGCGTCGAGGTGAAAAACAAGCAAGGAAGACCATAGGGGCCAATCTCAGTGTGCCTGCCCATGTTGAGTGGTTTGGCAGGGGAGGAATGTGTTGGGGTGACTTAGTTCCCTTCTTTGCCTAAAAGGAAGAACTGCTCCAGGTGTACTAGTGATTCACTGTGGGGGCAATGACCTTGGACGTGTGAAAAGTGTGCTGCTTCTCAGAGCAATGAAGGGGGATCTGCATGACCATGAACAGTTTTCTCAGATGAAAATTTTGTTTTCTTCCATCAACCAGGGACCGCACTGGAGGCATGCACCACCAGTGAAGATTGACAAAGCACAGAAGTTTGTTAACAGTGTGATGGCTGCCTTTGTTTTGTGTGTTAATGGGAGGATTGTGCATAAACCACAGCTAGTGTTTGATAAGCCTGCACTATTCTTAAGTGATGATGTTCATTTAAGCTCTATAGGCAACTCTTTGTTTTTAAATGATATTGCCCAGGGTCTGAAAGACCATGTTTTGTGAGGCTGATACTGGACTGAGTTTTCACAACTGAAAAAAATAGGAAGGCATTATTTATCCTATATGATGTTTACTTATCTACAGTTATCTTCAGAGCCAAGAGATATGCAAAAAGGCATTCTGCTGCAAATGACATTTGAAAGCTCTCTCTCTGTGTGTGTGTGTGTGTGTGTGTGTGTGTGTGTGTGTGTGTGTGTGTGTGTGTGCGCTGAGAGACACATAACAGCACCTGCATGGATCTAGAACAGTGGGTTAGTAGGGGACAAATATTAGGTGGTAAAATAGGTCTGAATCACAGCATGATTTTGTTGCAACTGAACCTCTAAAACTTGATACTAAATGGATGTTTCATGAAATAAGCAGACCTTTAAACACTGAAACTTTCTATGGTGTGAAGCCGCTGGTTGATGATTGATCTTCCTGTTACTGTATTTTGAAGTTTTTCAAACCACAAATAAATCATGCTGTCAGTATTGGAGGAGTAACATCCCACAGCAGCCTCTCCCCAACCAGGAGATTATTATTATTATTATTATTATTATTGTACTCATGCTACATAGATAAAACGTAACGCTAACACATGCACACACACACACACACACACACACACACACACACACACACACACACACACACACACACACACACACACACACACACACACACACACACACACACACACACACACACACACTCTCCCTGACCTTCAGTTTGGCCTATGTGACCCCCACTCTTACCTCCACCACAGAGTGAAATGTGACCAGCATTCATTGGCTATGATGCTGTCAGCCTTATCAACAAGGCCTGACACTCTTCACAGTTCACCTCTGCCTCATCTTGTCACACTGACATTGCCATAACTCCATGTGTTACATTAACGCTCAGCTTGGACTTCTTTCTGAAAAAACAGACTGGGCTTCGTGAAAAAAAACAAAGAAAAAAAACAGACTGTGCTTCTGGGAAAAAAAAAAATTGTGTATATATATTTACATTGGTAGATTTTTTACTTCTTTAATAGCTTATTTTTAGTAGATATGTCATGCACCAACTTCTCCAAAACAAATTTCTCGTATGTGTAAAATTGTACTTGGCAATAAAGCTTTTTCTGATTCTAATTTAAGACACACTGATCCTGCCTGGGGCTGCACGGTGGCGCAGCAGGTAGTGTGCGTGCCTCACAGCAAGAAGGTTGCCGGTTCGATCCCCGGGTCAGGCGGGGCCTCTCTGTGTGAAGTTTGCATGTTCTTCCCGTGCATGCGTGGATTCTCTCCGGGCACTCCGGCTTCCTCCCACAGACCAAAAACATGCTCATTAGGTTAATTGATGACTCTAAATTGACCGTAGGTGTGAGTGTGAGTGTGAATGTGTGTTTGTCCTTACATGTGGCCCTGCAATCGGCTGGCGACCGGTTCAGGGTGTACCCCGCCTCTCGCCCATTATAGCTGGGATAGGCTCCAGCCCCCCGCAACCCCGAAAGGGATAGGCGGTATAGATAATGGATGGATGATCCTGCTTGTCCTCAGGTTTAGGGCTTGAAAACACTTTCAGCATTTCATCACCCTGCAGACACAAGCAAAAACAAACACACTCATTCCCTTCTGACACTGAAGATACTTTTAACTGTCATGCCCGAACAAAATATGACACGGAAGCTTGAGCAGTTCGAGTCCAGCTTGAGATCCAGGCATGATTGAGCATCATCAGCTGTGTGTGACAGGTGTTCATACTCTTAGATTTATAGGCGTCTGGGAGAGAGCACATGTCCACATATGGAGCACGGATAGGAGGCTAGTGTACAACAACACAGGGAGTCAACAGACACAGGGTTAGCCTGGAGTGAGTTATTACTTGTTACTTATGACTAAGTATCTTTCTAAAAATGCACTGTGGGCATACATCATTCTGATAGGCCCTCTGCGTGGTAAATATTTTGACATCTCAAATACAGCAACTAACAAGAGACATTAACAACCTCATTCTGATACATAAATGGCTTAAGTGGAGAGAAAGACTGAAGGAAACTGGAGCAGGAAATAGAAATGAAAAGCAGAACCCCGCTTTGGTCTGTGTCATGTTGAAAATGCCCCTTTGGATTATTGAGTGAAACTCTGATCAGCAGTGTCTGACATGTAATGTGTGATAGAAACACAAATGTACCAAAAGGACGAACTATAATCAGCACTTGCCACAGACATAACTTTCAACACAACAGCAAAATAAGTTCAGACGTTCATTAACAGTGGGACCATTTCATTGCATCACATTAAGTCGTTCAGGTTAGGTTAGGATTAGGTTCATCCTATCAATTGGTTAGAGGACACTAAAGTCAGGATTACTTCAGCGCAGTATGTATCTACAGGAAGATGGCAGAACATCAGAATGGAGCTTTGCATACACGAGTAAGCCACAAGCAGCACGAATGTGCATGACAAAGAATGGTACTAAGGTTTCTTGAATGCACGGAATGATTACTTGCAACATTAAAAATCAGATTTCCCTACTGCCTCTAAAACGGATGCAAAATAGAAAAGGAGATATTGAAACTGTACCAGAATTTCAAGACAGCTGCTTGTGAATTTGATTTTGACCTGCAGTAACTCCTCTCAACTATCTTAAGAGTAAATCAACGGATAAAAATAAACACCATAAAGGTACAAAAATGACAAAGCTCTTACTTTTCTTTTAAAAAGAAAAAAAAAAAAATGACTGCAGACACCATCTGATTGGGAGGGCTGTAATCACTTTTATTTCATATGCCAGAAAAAGTGTCCAACAACATATGCATTAAGGTAAATAAAAATAAATTAAATTGGAAAAAACAAGTCAAAGACATGCGGCCTCACAGAGCAGCAGGGAACACAGGCACCATCGTTCATTAATCACAGCGTCTGATTTAAGTCTGGAGAGAAAAGTTCAAAAAACCAGCGCAGCTTTGCTCTGCTGTAACTGAAACACAAAAATGCAAATTAAAGCTTCAAATCAGGGCACAGTTGTTCTATAAACGTGAAATGTTAATGTGAAAAACTGATAAATGCTCTAACGACCATCCAGTGGAGGCAGCAGTGTGCTCAGGCCACAGGACTGAAGGGTCTTAGTCACAGTCACAGAGACTGAATTTACAGGTGCAGCTCAAGAGCAAATGCAACTGTGGTCTAGTCAAGAGACAGAAGAGTTCAGTTGAGTACTAGCTGCATGAAAATACACAGAAATCCAGAAAGAGAAAATTGGTACTGAAAAAAGCCCAAACATCTCAGAAGTATGGAAGATCAAACCTGACTTAAATCAAATGAAAGTAAATACAAACATCAACTGGACAAAGCCTTTTAAATAAACCCTAAAATAAAATGTGCATACAGTATGTGAGAAATAACTAGAAATATGTAGTAATTTAATGCCTCATGAAATCTCAGGATTTACAATCCATCCAACCAAGCTATGAGGGCTGTTTGACTCCACTAATGCAGTCAAATCCCACATAGAAAAAAGCATCCGCCAGTGAAGGGACATAAATCGTGAGGTGGCAGTAAAACATAAAATAAATAATGTACAATTGATTTTCTAGATGTTTTTCTCACTTCTTTGTGCATTTGTGCATTTACTTCCTAATAAGTCGGGCTTGATCTTTCACATATGGTCTTTTCTCCACTGAGTTAATACAGATTACAGTGGTGCTATTATGGCTTTTGTCAATATGTAGTTAAAGATGTAGAGGATTTTACTTTGGTGGTTTTCTTCAGGACGGATCAGTAAATGAGTGAGCTATAAGTACCCGTGCCAATTGTCTTGGGTAATGGAGAGAAAAATAATTGTTCAACATTTGCAAAACATTAGAAAACATTCACAACAACTGTAGATCATCAAGAGAAGAAAGAGGATCAATAAAACCAAATCAAAACACCGGTTTGAAGTTCAAACTACATGAGGCAGCATCTCTAAAATGCAGTAAAAGGACAGAGCATCTGCTGGGCTGTGGAGTCCTCTTCCAGGGCTGTGATGATCTGACAGAATTGGATGAAAATCATTAGAATTGAAAACTCCTGCAACCCCAGCTTACCCCTATGCTCATCATAGGCATCGCTTAGTCTGCGTCTTTTCTCTGGTAACATGGAGAAATTATCCTTTACTGTTATTCATTAACTGAAGCCTGGGACATTTAGTATTAGCCTCAGTTTTTGAGCTTATCTGTATCTAGCTATGAAGTGCATATTTCAGACCTCTTTTACAAAGTTCTTGTTTTAAAACAACTTTCAGCCCGAGATGGTGTTCTCAACCGACTCATAAAGTAAATGTTAGCCTAATTAGCTCGCAAGCTACAGCTGATAGCATCTGAAAAATTCAGCCGAAAAAAAAAAAAAAAAAAAAAAGTAGCAACAGTAACTGGGGTGGGCGGGGCTTACGTGCATATCTATGAGGATGTATTTTCAGCCGGTGAAGAGATTCTATGTTTGTACATGTAGTCCAGATGCATCTGAACCACATCACATCATACTGTACAGTCCAACTGTCCTGTTTTTGTACTTTCATCATACTCACTTGATCGTAGTATTTGTTGATATACTTGTACAGCTCATGTAAAGCCACAAGGCAGTTGACCTCAGCAGTATAATTCTGTTTTGGGAGAGTCACCAATAGGAAAATAAAAACAACAAAGAAATTGTCGTTTAATTTTATAAACAGCATCAACAAATGATCTTTTTATAGAGTTGGGTGAATGAGCTGTAAGATCCTAAAACTCTCCCTTGAGCTGAGGGGATCTGCAGAGTGGGTGATCATTCCCTGTGGGTTCATCACCAACAAGCCCTTTCACATTACACATAGTCAGTCAGTCAGTTATTGATGAAGGCAGATTTAAATATGAGCTAGAACAGGCCAATGATAATAATTAGATAGATATATTGCATACAGTAGCTGCTCTGGACAGATGATGACAAGCCTCAGATGAAAAGCTTTGCTACACTGCCCTCCAGTGGTTGAAAGTTTGAAACCTGCAGTACCTCAGATGACACCAACACTGGTGTCAGAGTGCACTGAGCACAGTTTGAATACACTTTCCATCACTGCAGTAAGGTAAGAAGTTAAACCACTGGAGGTGAGCAGAAACAAGATTCTTTCAGCAAGCAATCATCAGCCAGTTATGTCAACAATCATGTTTACCATCCTGAAAAGATGTGCACTGTTAAAATATGTAGAGAGAGAGTGTAGAGCTTTATTTTCTGCAGCAGTTACCCTTCTTCATTTAGACAAGACCAATGCGGCTGATCAAACAGGCATGTTTGTTACATGAAAACCTCGTCCGGCCAAGCTTTAATACATCACCAGTGTCATGTGCACGGTTTAATGTGCTAGTAGTAAGTGCAGCAGTCTGCTCTCAGACAATCCATGCATGGAAGCCTGGCGGGCTCAGTCTACCCTCTGTCTGCCACTGACAGATTGTCCTCGACCTCACTCTCTCCCTCCTTCCCTCCCTGCTCTCTCCTCCAGTGTTTTTTATGCCTGGGGGTCAGCGGGGCAAATGGCTGCCATATTCTTACCTCTCCACCATCTGTTTGTAGCGTGGGATGTCTCTGGCATACAGCAACTTGTTGATTGGAGAGTCCTGTGCAAGCAAGGCAAATGAAGAAACATGTACTGAATATCACACAAGACAGGTAAGACAAAGCTTTGCTGATTAAACTATGCATCTGGTACAAATTACAGTTTGAAGGCTCATTAGAGCTGCTGTCTGAGTACGAGATGATTCATGGTAGTTTTACGCATTTCACAAATCCCAATCTGTAGCAATATTCGTTGCTAGACACTATATGTTATTTACAATATGATTAACTATCACTTCCCTTATCCATCCACAAATAGAGAACTGATTTGAATGTACTGTATATAGTCATGCTCTTGTATTACTGTGAAGTATAGTGCAGTAATAGTCCACTCTGTAGTGCTGGTATGGTGTCTTTGATTTGTTTACTAGCAGATAATAATACTGGCAGTGCCTTAACGTGATGAGCTCACCCGTCCCAGTTTTTGGTCAGTGATGGTGCAGGAATCCATAAAGGTCTGGGCAATGACGGACAGCACAGCATCCACGTGGTCTGAGGTCTGCATGCCGAAGATGAACTGTGGGTTCTTCAGGATATTGATCCAGAACCGCAGTGGTAAACTGCTCAGCAAGGCAAGAAGGTCCATGCACATGTTAACAGCGATCCATTGATTATAATGTATATCAAGATGGCACATGTATTTATCAGAGGTGAAGAGATGCTTCAGTGAACCTTCTATTCAGATTATAGCCATTGGTGAACACCAGAAAACCATAACATGCAGTCAGTCACTGGTATTTGATTCTTCCATGTGGGCTCATGTAGCAGATGATGCAGGATGACAGAAGGAAACGTGAGAGGGACCTAAACAGCCCTCTCATAAAAGGTTCATGACACCTGCTCATATTTCCAGGAGCTGCTTAAGAGATAAATTTGATATTATATCATAAAGTTCTTCCATTTCAAATGTATCTTAACATCAGCTCATAGTAAAATCTTTCGATCAGCTGCTGTCCATATGTTGTGTGTGGGCACGCTTTGCCGACACAAGATGTTCTTAAGTCGTTGGATGAAATTCCCCTTGAAGCGTGTTTCGAACTTTGGCCTGTGATTCATTTCTGGCTTCCAGCTCTGTCTCTAACATCCAAACCTTCTGTGAGAAGCTGCCGCTGCCGCTGGCCAGTTACCTGTTGGTCTTCCAGATGTGGATGGTCTCCGGGTCCGTGATGTTGTGCTGCAGAGCCTGCTCATCCAACAAGTCGAAAAAATATTTGACAGCCAGCGGTACAGGCCGGCTGGTGCTGAGGATCGCAGTGAATAGATCATCCACAAACTTCTGCAGTGTTCCCTGAGACAGAGCAGAGAGAGTGACGCTGACAAATAAACCAGATGTTTACGCAAATCTCAAGCTCACACTGGGTCCTCTGTTGATTCTCATCACTGCTGTCTGCCGTAACGCTGATTATGACTTTGCTACTGCTGTTTTCCTCTTCTCTCTACATGCAAACACACACATCACTCTGCAGCTACATCCTTCCAAACACACTCCACATCCAGTGTCATCATCATCTCCATTAGTATTATGATTATGGAAGTGCAACAATAGATTGCCGAAGTTGCCCTTTAACCATTCTGTAACTGGACAGAGGAGACATGTGGGAAATCAACTCGACACCACTTTTGGTATGCAATATAGTGCACATTTTACTTGAAGGCCTGCTGCATTGTGTACACCATGCACATCAAAATGTGTTTATTGTGCTTTCAAGCAGAAAAGATGACGATACAGATTCATATGTTTGAAATAATATCAACTCCCACTGGATGGAGACAATGGTAGATAATAATAATGGTTTCTTTGTGAAAATATAAGCTGTGAAGAGCACAAACCAGTCATGAAGGCTGCCATATTCACACCCAATTAACCAATTTAGAGGTTTTACTTGCCATGAAAGAAAACCACCTCTGTTGCTCTCTATGGTGTGACAGCCTCTTGGAAGTTACATGCAGTGTTAGCTAGCTCCTGGTGTTAATTACAGAAGATTATGAAAAAGCAGAAGAAGACTAATTACATACTTTTTTGGAGGAACAACAGAACAACTAAACATGTCCACAGTTGCTCCATCAGGGACCTGCGTTGCACAGTTGTATCACAACTTTCACACTCTGGGAAAAAACTGTTTTTTAAGATTTAAGATTTTTTATTGCTTTAATAGCTGCGTTCTGCACATGCATGTTTGGTGTGTGTGTGTGTGTGTGTGTGTGTGTGTGTGTGTGTGTGTGTGTGTGTGTGCGCGCGTGTGTGTGTGTGTGTGTGACTTGCACTGACCCTGTCGTGTTGCAGTGTGTTAGGGCGCTTCCATGAGCCTTGTACCACCGACGTCAGGTCCTCATCTGCTAGGATTAGGTGACCTGCAACACCTGCACGCCACTCTGGAGAGAAAATGCTGATGTAAGCTCAAGCTGTTGTTTCATCACTGCAGATGTTAGAATTTAGCTTTTCGTCTCTTTTCATCTTGCCTGGTAATTCTCTGATGGAAAGACTGAACTGTTTGCATTGAATTCTCTAATTCTGCTGTACTAACAACACGATGGCCTGCAGTTCTAAAGTAGGATTAAATGTTGATGCATAGCCTCCACAGCTACCACTGCAGAAAGTCAAATGCAGTCAGATGCTAAGCAGAGGCGTGATGCTGTGAAATAAACTGGACACACCAAGGTGTAATGAGTCAGCGTGCGGCCTCTGGAAAAAGGAAGTTCCCTTCCAGGTTTGTTCCACAAGCTTCTCCTTCGCTTGGGTGATGGTATCAGATTCCAGGACTTCGGCTGGTACCGTCTGTGGTGTTATCCAGAACAATATGTGTGTGTTACCGCTAGAGGGCAGACCATGTGCAGATGGTGTCTGAGTACTGCATGAGAACACACTACAGCTGAGTTAGAAGAAGTGCAATGTTGTTGCAGCTAGTTAATAAAGAGGCTCTGTGATCACTCAAAGCAGCTATCTTTATTTGCAAAAGAACCCAACACAACATGGTGTCAGAAGTTGGTGAGCTTTGAGGTGATGAAAGTCATCTTTGCAACCGGCTAGCGACTATGGACGACCAAACAGGAGCGAGGGCAGTGGGAGCAGCAGCCCAGGCAGCCGCGCCGACAGGTACAGTAATGGCGGCGGCAGCCCCAGCAGCAAACTTCACCATCAAACTGCCGGAGCCTTTCGACTTCGCAAAACCCCAAGAATGGGAGAAGTGGGTAAGACGTTTTGAACGTTTTAGACTGGCAAGTAACCTGAACAACTCTTCAGATGCAAATCAATTAAACACACTAGTTTATTGCATGGGAGACGAGGCTGACGATGTGCTAAGAGGACTCAAGCTAACAAGTGTGTAGCGCCAGCAATACGATGCCGTTAAAACAGCTTTTGATAGACATTTTGTCCCAAGGAAGAACGTGATTTATGAACGGCATCAACAAGAGAGTGCAACAGCCATCAGAACCAGTGGACTCGTTCCTAACAGCACTTTATGCACTGGCAGAAAACTGTGAGTATGGCACACTTTATGATGACCTTCTGAGAGATAGGATTGGTTGTGGGTCTTAAAGATTCGTCATTGTCAGAAAGAATGCAGCTTGACAAAGATCTTACCCTGGCTAAAGCTATCACAATGGCAAGACAATCCGAAGAAATAAAAGGACAGCAGACTGACCTAAGATGTGAAGCTAGCACTAGCAAAACAGCTGTGGATAGGGTTCACATCAGAAAAGCCAAGCCGAACAAGTTTAAAAGCAAAGAACAAAAACAGTTCAAGTCCCCAAAGCTTCGGCAGACAAAACAAGACAGTAAGTCATGTTCAAAGTGTGGCAAAGCACCAGCACATGCAGCAATACAGTGCCCAGCTAAAAATGCAGAACGCCATAATTGTGGGAAATGTGGACACTATGGTAGGGTCTGTAGGTCCAACCCGACTGTGAATGAGGTAGCTGACAATGCAGATGGACATTTTCCTTTAAATGAGTCAGTGTGTTGTGAAAGATACATCCTCCCCTCTGTGGAGCAAACGCTAGGCATGCTCACAGGCGCTCAGTACTTTTCATGAGGCGTTTCACGACCTCAAACAAGAACTGTCCTCTGCTCCTGTACTACAACTCTACGACCCAAAAAAAACAACAGAAAATCTCTGCAGACGCCTCTTCATATGGGTTAGGGGTGGTCATGCTACAGGAGGAGGGAGATGTGTGGTCACCAGTTGCTTACGCTTCCCGATCATTGACACCTACAGAGCAGCGGTATGCACAGCTGGAAAAAGAAGTGCTGGCTCTCACCTGGGCATGTGAGAGGTTCAATGACTTTATTCTTGGCCTGCACTTCAAAGTTGAAACTGACCACAAGCCACTAGTGAGTCTACTGGGAGGACAAGCTTTGGATGCGCTTCCACCACAGATATAGAGATTCCGCATGCGCCTAATGAGGTACTCATACACTATAAAGCACATCCCTGGCAAAAGCCTCACCACAGCAGACACACTCTCACGCTTACCGCTCATAAACGGTGTTGTTCGCACAGACACAGATCTTATGGAGGACACTAACATTCATGTTGAGTCTGTGCTAGAGGGTCTCCATGCGAGAAGCAAATACCTGGCAGATCTTCAGGAGCAGCTGCAGTCCGACAACGTCTGCTCTCAAGTCATGAAGTACTGCGCAGAAGGCTGGCCGGATCATAACCAGCTATAGGGGGCGGTGAAGCACTACTGGCCTGAGAGAGCCGCCCTGAGTGTACACAATGGACTACTACTGAGAGGCACAAGGTTGGTTATCCCTGCAAACATGAGAAATGCAGTTTTGGACAGGATACACGAGGGTCACCAGGGTGTGGTTAAATGCGGAGAGCGCGCCCAGATCGGATTTAAGCAACCAGATCAGTGAACTTGTCCTCAAATGCAGACGGTGCATACAGGAAAGAGTCAATGTGAGAGAGCCTTTAATGCCCGCAGATCTACCAGAAAGGCCATGGCAGAAGTTGGGAGCTGATTTGTTCACTCTGAAGGACAAAAACTGTTACTAACAGACTACTTCTCTAGGTATGTAGAGATTGCCCAGCTCAGCCCAACTCACTCTGCCAATGTCATTGTGCATTTATAGTCGATATTTGCACGTCACGGTATACCAGAGATACTGATCACAGACAACAGTCTACAGCTTGCATGTCAGGAAATGAAGGACTTTGCAAATGAATACTGTTTTGAGCATGTGACCAGTAGTCCCAGGTACCCCCAAAGCAATGGCGAGGCAGAGAGAGCTGTCAGAACAGTCAAAAACCTCCTCAAGAGTGATCCATACAGAGCACTATTGGCCTGCGGGAACACAGCGAACGGTAAATGGCTACAGCCCGGCACAGCTTCTCATGGGGCATAGACTCCGTACCCCCTTGCCCGTGCTTCCAGAGGCTTTGCAGCCATGTGTGCCAAATCTGCAGCAAGTGCGTCACGTGGAGAAGGAGAGAAGGATGAGACAAACAGAATGTTTCAATGAAAGACAGAGAACGAGAGATTTGGACAAACTGTTGCCCGGACAATCAGTTTGGATCACAGATGCAAAAGCACAGGGCACAGTGACATCTGTCCACTCAACTCCACGGTCCTATGTCATCAGTGGACCACAAGGGACAATCAGAAGGAATCACAGTCATCTCGTGTCTATATCCATATCAGAGACGGGGACTGAACCACAACTGACTCAGTCTAATGAAAAGAACACTCCTACAGAGACTGTTTCTGAGCCAAAAGCACAACAAAGTGTTGTACAACAAGGTGTTGTCCGAACTAGGTTTGGTAGAGAGGTGACAAAACCATCCATCCATCCATCCATTTTCGCTTATCCGGGGCCGGGTCATGGGGGGGAGCAGTCTGAGCAGGGACGCCCAGACTTCCCTCTCCCCAGACACTTCCCCCAGCTCTTCCGGGGGGATCCCGAGGCGTTCCCAGGCCAGCCGAGTGACATAGTCACCCCAGCGTGTCCTGGGTCTTCCCCGGGGTCTCCTCCCAGTGGGACCCTGCAGAGGGTATAGAGCTGGTCCAGTGTTCCACGGCCAGGACGAGAACCACATTGTTCCTCCTGAATCCGAAGTTCGACTATCGGCCGGATTCTCCTCTCCAGCACCCCGGAATAGACTTTCCCACAGAGGCTGAGGAGTGTGATCCCCCAATAGTTGGAACACACCCTCCAGTCCCCCTTTTTAAAAAGAGAGACCACCACCCCAGTCTGCCAGTCCAGAGGCACCGTCCCCAACTGCCACGCGATGTTGCAGAGGCGTGTCAACCAAGACAGTCCTACAACATCCAGAGACTTGAGGTACTCAGGGTGGATCTCATCCACCCCCGGTGCTCCGCCACTGAGGAGCTTGCAAACTACCTCAGTGACTTCAGCCCTGGTGATGGATGAATCGACCTCCAAGTCCCCAGTCTCTGCTTCCTCTACAGAAGACATGGCAAATGTTTTTCTACACTGAAAAAAAATAAAGTTCAATTAAGCTTGAATTCATTTGACTGTCATTCTTGATATTCAGTGTCAATTTTTTCAAGAAAAGGTGACCTTTGACTATAAAAGCAACATAGTCAGGTGGTGTAACTGGTTTGTGTCAGTTGGCGTAACCAGTATTTTTCATGAAAATATTATAATATACAGAAAAATTAATGTGGAATATAAAGTAACCCTCTATTGCAGTGCAATAACATGTTTTTAAACATTTTTTTTACATAATTTGTCAAAGATTATTTAGAACACAAACGATGATTACAGTATATGTCCCACACAATGTATTTAAAAAAGCCTAAAATGTACATTTCGAGGTAATTATTTTTATGGCTGCATTTATATGCATTCTAGGTGGATTAAATATTTAAAATTTATCATTCTTTTTCGGTTACACCATTTGACATTTTCAGGCACATTCCGTGTAATTTTTGTAAAAAAAAAAAAAAGGTACAAATGTGATTTCAAATGACATGAAACCAACATAAACACAAAATGTACATTTTGACAGACCTGATGAATGCTTTTAAAACAGCATTTTAAAAAGTTTTTGAATTTCTCATCTTGCCAACCCTTATTTGTCGCTATTATGCTCCTCACCTGTGGAACATTCTTCCTGCACACCTGAGGTCTGCACCAACTGTCAGTTCATTTAAATCAGGGTCGAAAACATTATTATTTGCCACAGCTTTTACTTAAAGTAAATAGATCTGCTCAATGATTTTAATCATTCTAAATGCTAAATTATTGTCTTTTACTGGCTTCTGCACTTTAAATTGCCTGGTGTATGAATTGTGCTATACAAATAAATTAGCCTTTGCCTTTACTTGACTAAGAGGGGCTGTAACCCTAACCCTAACCCTGTGGATGCTTCCCCTTACAGGTTCAGGTGTTGTCCCACCAGTGACTTTCCTCTCCACATTGACAGGGAGGAGAGAGGAAACCTGAACACTCTAACACGCGGACATTCCTGGTGACACATTATTAACCATTACAATAAGAAATATCTATAAATGCAGCTATACTTAATAAATCTACGTCTAGATTCTGGTCAAAATGGCTATACAGTTACGAGCTCTCTTGTCTGAGACAGACTTCCACACGACATTTGAACATCTGCTGGAACAAGTGACGCGAAGGTGAGGTGCTGCTGTTATGCAATTACACCTGCCGTTCAGATCAGGTCTCTGCACAGGTCACTCAACTTCTTCCACCTTGAGCTCAGCAAATTTTGCACAGACACCGTGCATGGTGGCATTGTCATGCTACAACATGAGAAGCGTTTCACAGAACTGTTGCGATTTCCTTTGACTGGAACTAAAAGCCATAGCCTCAGACCAACATTCCTCCAAATCTGGGCATTTCCCCTAAAATCTGGGCATTTCCCCTTGGACTTTCTAAAAGAAAGTCCAACAGTGTGTCCACTGGTTTCCAAAATGTTGGATCAAGTAGATCCTCCTCTAGTAGGTTCCAGTACAGTTGTGGCCAATTGCCTTCGAAAGAAAAAACAAAATATCCATTTGGGTAATCAGTCTCCAGCTGTTATGGCTGATTTACAAACAAAAACAATACTTTTGGGCAGGGAAATAATTATACAAATAAACACAACAAAGTCAAAAGTCCAACACAAGGGGAACTAAATCAAATAGACAAATCACGAAATTGAAAACTAAATCCACTGCAACTCAAACAAAATGAAGCCCAGTCTAAAGTTACTGAAGTTGTCCATTTAATGACTGATGGCGGGATGCCCAAAGTTATAGTTTGTTTTTTTTTTGGGGGGGGGGGGGGGGTGGTGTTTCTTTCAGGATAACAGTTGTAATAAAACAATCTGGCAGCAGCAGTTAACAGGTAATGTCTCACAACAGTACACTTGTAGTGAAAGTAGAGGGGTACTTATGTGAAGGAAGGGTGGAAGGCGTCCCCACCCATCCACTTTTAACCAAGGCTTCCCCCTCTCGTGGTGGCGACTTGTTCCGGCAGCAGGTATGCATGTCCTGTCTGAATCCCTGCTCTGTCCCCTGAACCTGGGACAAGATGTCGCTCTGCTGTAACAGCCGTCCGACCAGCGTCTCTCCAACAGCGTTCCTCAAGTGCGTCTGCTTGCCATCAGCTAGGCCGCTCTCCTGCTCCCCAGCCCTGCCCCTCTGCCACCACTGTTAAAAAAAGTGCAGGAGAAAAAGAGCCCAAACTACCCACACCTGTGGCCTGATGAGGCTCATGCTGCACATCAGAGGGGAAGTGTGTCAATTAGGGTGAGGCAGGCACACACACTCACACACCCACACACTACTTGTCACCCTGTGGCATAAACTCTCTAGAAGAATAAACTAAACATGAAACTTAAAAAAAAAGCAAAAACTAGCCGACCACCAACGCAAAAACCCACCACAGCAATGAAACATCAGACATACAAAACACAAAGAAATGATGTCATGATCATGGATTTCTTCACCTGCAGGAGAAAGCGCATGTCATGAAAATCGGTGAGACACATTTAATATTATCTGCAGCTTACATTCCATAAGGTGAACAGAAATGGAGAGGAGAGAGTAGATGAGTCAATAAGACCTGTCGTGCCTTGAATTTCTCTGTTCCATCCTCACGTCTACACTGATTTTGTGTCAGTCATTTGGCTTTAATTGACAGGAGAGCTAATAAAGATAACTGCAATACAAGTGTCGTATTCAGCATGCCTCATCGCAGGAGAGTGTGGACCGTGTGGTCATATACTGACTGTGGATTAAATCTGAGATCTTCCTGGGTTCTAACCTCAAAATAATATTTCCCAAAACCTTCAACATATCCTTGAAGCAGTTTTTCATGGTAGCTGCACACGTGGCTTCTGCACACTCACCAGAAAAGAAGAGCCAGTCGAAGAATGTGACTGATAGTTTGCTGCAGATTCAGAGTCGGGGTCAATAACTGCGTCAGGTGATTGCCTATAGATGAACAATGTCCACGTCAGTCTTCTCCCACTCATTCAACCAGAGGTGAGTCATTCTCTTCAGGCTTGGCAAGAGGAAGGGCCTCCTTATTGTCAATGACAGGAAGATCTATGAAAAAGGCCACTTCGCTGGAGGTGGTTGAGCTTACTTCAGAGGAAGACCCCACTGCTTCACCAGACGGATCTACAAATCTCAGGTCAGAGTCTATGGAACAGGTCCAAGGCTGAGGACCCGTAAACAGAGAAGGTTTCTGTAAAGAATAGGTGAGATAGGTGACAGTGCTTCCTCTCAGTACAGCTTCATTCAGCACAATTTATTAACAAAATTACAAAATTCATCACCTTTGTTTTTTTTTTTGTTCCCCATATTCAATTGTTATTTCATCAATGCAAAGGTCCACAGTATCACAAATACAACAAAAACACACAGTATAATTAGTCTCAGTCACTCTCAAATTGGTTCACAACCATGTAACATAAGGCATTTTTATGAAATGCACAATCTCTTGGTGACCTCAGTGTCCCCTTTCTTTCACAGTAATTTAAAACACTGTGTAAAAAAAAAATAATAGCACACTGCTGGTAATGACAGTCACTTTAGTCAGGCTGCATGAGCTGAAGATAGGCCTGGATCAAGAGGGCAGGGGCCCCTGGGCACAAATTCTTGGAGGGTCCCCCGAATACAAACACACATGGATCTCTATCAGCTCCATCTCTCCTCAGTGCTGTCTCTGTCCTCCTCATCTCCATCTCTCCTCCTCAGCTCCATCTCTCTCCTCCTCATCTCTGTCTCTCCTCCTCAGCTCCGTCTCTCCTCCTCAGCGCCATCTCTTTCCTCCTCATCTCTGTCTCTCCTCCTCAGCTCCATCTCTCTCCTCCTCATCTCCACCTGTCCATCATTTTCGCTTACTGCAACCACTTCTTTCACTCATTTTTTTTTCTCCAACTACTGTGTGTCAGGCTGCAGGCCCGTTAGGAACTCTAACCCAGCACATCCTGGATGGCTGGATGTGTGACACCGGGCCACCGGAAAAGTGCCCGGTATGGCCAGTCCACCCCTGTCATTGAGTACAAGAGAAACACACATTGCAGGATCACCAACTTGTAAATATCCTGAAACGTTCAATTTCCTGGTCACTCTGGGGCACACAAAGGGAAGGAGGTTGTGCTCAGAGTCCCCTGAGGATGAATCCAGTTTACATTTATTAAAATTGTTAAGCAAAACCAATATTCCCCAACATGTTTGATTTAGGTGCCTCACAGCGCTGCCATAGTGTGACTGTAGACTCTTAGTCTTGTTTCCCTCAAATTCAGTCGTAGTGCTTCTCTTTGAATGTGCTAACTACGATGTGTACTACAGCTTTCACAATATGTTAAAAAAAAGAAAAAGAAAAAAAAAGGGGGGGGTTATGTCCCTTAATATCACTCAATGGATTTTTGGTAAATTGTATGAATTTTATGGTGACACGTATAGAGCAGGAGAGAGAATTTGAAAACATTAAATGCATTACTACCGTTTACCACATCAAACACAGTCTCTATAAGCGTCAAAGTTTTCAAAATCATACAATGATTGAATGAATGAAAATGTTTAATGGATCACTTATGGGGGCTGCACGGTGGCGCAGCAGGTAGTGCCCGTGCCTCACAGCAGGAAGGTTGCCGGTTCGATTCCCAAGTCGGGCCTTTCTGTGTGAAGTTTGCATATTCTTCCCGTGCATGCGTGGGTTCTCCATGGGTACTCCGGCTTACTCCCACAGACCAAAAACATGCTCATTAGGTTGATTGGTTCTAAATTGCCCCTAGGTGTGAGTATGAGTGTGAATGGTTGTGTGCTTGTGCCCTGCGATCGGCTGGCGACTGGTCCAGGGTGTACACCGCCTCCGGCCCGTTGACAACCGAGATAGGCTCCGCCCCCCCCGACCCCGAAAGGGATAAGCGGCATAGAAAATGGATGGTAAGTGATCCAGTAAACATTTATAGACATATAAAGTCTTAGCTAGCTGGCAAAATCATAGCCAGCTAGCTAAGCTATGTTTAGTGCCGGTGTCCACCTGTCTATGAACTGGACTTTATAAGTATTATTCCATAACACTGACTTAAGAGTGCTATTGTAGAGATAAAAGACATATTACTGGTATACTGGCAATTGAAGACGTGTTGAACATGCATTTCTGACACACACACACACACACACACACACACACACACACACACACACACACACACACACACACACACGGTGCTGGCAGTGGCTTTGACAGGTGGTGACTATAAGAAAGAATGTGGGCCAGACACTAGTGGTGTCAAAGTGATGTGTGTGATGTGAAACATCACTCAAACCATGTTCATCCCTCTCTCTACGATCGTGGCTATGCTTTGCCTGCTTCTCCTACCACTCTTAAGGCCTGACTCAATGAAGCCCTAGCAAGAGTGGAAAGTCTGAAGCGAGAGAAGAAGAACGCCATGGCCAGAGAAAAGAGGGCAAAGACCACAGTAGAGAGTCTTTTGGGGGGATTTGGAAGAAAAGAACCTCATTGATGAGCTCAAAGAGAGGCTTGAATTCTATTCAGGTAAAACAAAATTAGTACTTTGAAATTCATGTACATGCTATTCTTACACTCTTTATTAAACTCCTTAGTTTTTATCTGAAGGAGACTTATTCGTTTTTGCTCATAAAATTTCAGATCTTCAGACAGACTTCATGGCAAAACAGGGCCATGAGTATACCAAAGACTACGTGGAGTTTGCGCTCACGCTCCATCTGCATGGTCCAAAGGCTAAGTATCTCAGAGAGACTCAACATTTTCCCCTCCCACATCCACATACATTACAAAGGTAGTCTTAATGTTGTCCAAATGAATTTTTTTTTTTAAATAGCTAGTTCTCAATTTGTTTTACAGGTGGCTGCGTTCGGTGGATGACAAGCCTGGCCTGAACATGATGATGCTGGATATGCTGGAGAGAAGATGCCAGGAAGAACAGGCTAAATATGGATGTGTTAGGTCTACATAGCAGGATATGTAGTCCAGCAGATTCTACGAAAGCTGTCCTGTGATGTGTGCCATGCAAGCTTGGTCAGAGATGCTGTACCATCATCATTTGACAAGAGCTACCACCTTCTAGCCCTGAAAAACAATGGTGGCCTAGTGATTCCATCACAAGGCACAGTGAAGGTTTGATTTTAGAATTTTTTTTTTTTTTTAATCTTTGTGAGTAAAACGGTCTAGTGAGCAAGATATTTTACAATAACATCAAAAAATAACTGAATGAGGCAGTGATACATGATCCTTTAGCTAAGTAAATATGATTTTTTTTTTCTTTCCATTTTAGACACGTTCTTTCAAAATGAATGAATTTTATTTTACTCATTCCTTTACAAAGACGAACCAGATAAAGTACAGAGAAGCAACTCCCGTGTAATGTTACCGCCATATTAACCGCCATCACTGTTTTCTTAAATGGAGTCTGGCGGCTATCAAATATCTTAGTCAACATCGAAAATGATTTATCTGTGTAGAAATCATATTTGCAATTTCCTCAAGCAAGTACAACAACTTGAACCGATACAAGAAAACACAAAATGATATTTATAATATATAAATATCAGATTTAAAAATGGACCTTCTCGGTGTGATAAAATAATGCTGTTGATATAAATATTGTGCATATTCATCACTACTAGCACATTTGCTGAAGTTAGGTGCACACACAGAGACACAGACTCAGGCACACACACAGCATGAAAAGTAAAGATGTCTAAGATGTGTCCATAATACCTCTAGCTTGTTGCTTACTGCAGGTAAGCAACGTTTGAAATGCTCCGACAGTTTGACTGTGGCCTGCCACCTCCTCAAATGACCAGGTGTGCTCATCACAGGTCATTACCGATCACCAACCACCGTCCGACCTCCTCTCCGCACCACTGTTGTCATCCCAATCAGTTACTGTCTCACCAGCTCCCTCTTGTGCTCAGGTGGTTTCAAGACCAATACAAGTTCCTCCACTCAGTGCTTCTCTGAAGTCCGAATTTGTTCCTTGCCCATCCCTTACTCCTTTAGTTTTTAAGAATAGGAGAGGGCTGGGTTTAATTCACTTAAATATTAGGAGCATTACTCAGCATGAGAAGCTGGATCAGCTGAAAATTTTAATAACTCACACAAATCCTGATATTGTGGTTTTATCTGAAACTTGGTTAAGATGCACTGTAAGTGATCCTGAGGTGGCCTTGGATGATTATAACCTATTCAGAATAGACAGAAATACCAGAGGAGGAGGTGTGGCCATTTATTCAAGATCTCGTTTTACTTGTACTGTTCTGAAAGCAGTCTCAGTTCACAAATCTTTTGAGCTCTTGGCACTGAAAGTGTCTATAGCACAAAATAATTCTATTGTTGTGGTTCGTATATACCCGGGGTCCTCAATTAGCGGACCACGGTCCACGACCGGACCGCGGCACACCTCTCTGCGGACCCAGGGCAAATGGCACTTTTCAAAAAAAAAACCTTTTTTTAACATATATTATTTGTATTAATCGCTGATCTATTGTTATGCGCTACTATTCTATCGCTAAATTCTGTTTCATTTTTAGTCAAATATCTCCCATGTTCCCACTTCTGTTGTATTCATCACTGCATGCGCTCTGTGCTCTGCGTGCTGCGTGTGTGTGTGTGTGTGCGTGCATGCATGTGTGTGTGTGTGAGAAAGTGTGTGCTTCGGGAGACAGCGCTGATTGGCTGTTGCCTGGGTGACAGGGTATTATGGGCTGTCATCTCTATGACAACGATGCGCTGATTGGCTGAGAGAGCGTGCATGCTGCTAGCTAGACTGGACGGAACCACAGCAGTGTGAAACACGAGTCGTACCCGGCACTTTGCAATCTGTTTACATGCCACCAGTAGAAGACCGAATCTAACAAAATGGCATGCTCAAAATTGACCATTTATGTTCTGTACATGTGAACATGTACTGTACTACTTGCACATGTTTTCTTTTTTGTCCAGCAGTGTTTTACAGTTACAAAATGTACTGTCAATAGTTAATGACAGATCTTGTCAATTATTTAGTGTACATGTGTAAACATTGTACTTGCACGTTTTTTTTTTTTTGTATTTTTATTTTAAGTCAAGAAATTTGTTAATTTTGTTAATAATTTTGTTAATTTATTTTTATTTAATTTTATTTATTTTTAATTAATCAGAATGTGCATTGTATTTTTGTTTGGACAAAAGAAAACCACCTTTACCACCTTCGACCCGCCTTGTACTTGACTGACATTACAGTTTTTCTCAAATGCTAAAACACAAAAGCCAATCCTCTAAACCAAATGACCAGTTGTCTAAACACATTTACTAAATCTAGCCACCATTTGCCAATATCATAAACACATTTCACATGAAGACACAATTCACAAAACACAATCTTCCGTTCTCATAAATCTAAACACATTTTTCCTTGCTAAAACACAAGTTGCAAAGGAACTCTGCCCATATTCTCAAATGAAAGCTCATGTGATGCAAAATGCTTGCCACAGTCAGCAATATTTGAACACAATGAACACACCTGGCGTCATTCATTACACACAACGACTCAAAATTGAAGACACCTGTTGCTAATGCTGTGACCACATGTATAAAAGCAAGTTCAGAGTGCACAGTTTGCTGAAGATTCCAAACAAACACTATGGATGAAGGCAGAGTCAGGGGAAGAGGAATTCGAGTCAGAGGAGGGAGAGGAGCTGGCCATGGAAGAAGAGGAGCAGGCCAACGAGGAAGAGGAGCAGGTCAACGAGGAAGAGGAGAAGGCCCAGGAGGGAGAGGAGAAGGTCCAGGAGGGAGAGCAAGACAACCTCGCGCCATCATTACGGACAAGATGCGAGCAACAGTCATTGACCATGTCATTGTCCATGGCATGACAATGGCTGAAGCAGGACTAAGAGTCCATCCAAACCTGAGTAGGTTCACCGTGGCCAACATTATCAGGGCATTCAGACAACACAACAGGTATTGTACTCTATTGCTTTCTTTGTCACAATACAGTTTTAAAAGCCTGTGAAAGTAGTCTATTGGTTTCAAATCAGTTGTTATTGTAAAACATGTCAATTGACAACACATGTTTCTGTCTTTAGAGTTGAAAGAATGCCATATAGAGGTGGGAGGGTTGCCATATTTACAGCGGCACAAGAAACCCTCATTGTGGATATGGTTCGTGAGAACAACCTCATCAGACTCCGGGAGATCAGAGACAAAGTCATTGCCGATAATGTCAACTTAGAGAGCATTGATGATGTCAGCTTGGCCACAGTAGACCGAGTTCTCCGGCGCCAAAAGATGCGGATGAAACAGGTCTATAGGGTTCCCTTTGAGCGCAACTCTGCGCGACACAAAGACCTACGTTATGAGTATGTGCAATTAAGTATACATCCATGTTCACAGTACAGTTAGTGGACATACTGTGTTGCTCAGTGGCCTACATTACTTCTGGACAATACTGTGCTACCTGATTGACTGTTGTTCTGAACACCTGTGCACTTTCACATTTTCACAGAGGATATTACAGTTGGACGCGATGGCCAGACCTCATGAGTACCTCTTCCTGGATGAGGCTGGCTTCAACTTGCAGAAACGAAGGTAAAGAGGCCGTAACATCATTGGCCAAAGAGCCATCACTGAGGTTCCTGGCCAACGGGGGGGTAATATTACTCTTTGTGTGGCCATGGGTTTGGAGGGGCTTGTCCACCGGCATGTTGTCCTTGGGTCTTACAACACCCAATGTCTCCTCACCTTCCTTGAGGAGCTAAGAGACATCCTCCTGGACCGCCAACAACACCATCCTGGGCCCGCACATCCCATTTATGTGATCATTTGGGACAATGTCCGCTTCCACAGAACAAACCAAATCAGAGAGTGGTTCACCACAAACAGTAACCAGTTTTTAAACGTCTGTCTGCCACCCTACTCCCCTTTCCTGAACCCTATAGAGGAGTTCTTCTCATCGTGGAGATGGAAGGTTTATGACAGACAACCATACACTAGAGAGAACCTCCTAAGGGCAATGGAGCTGGCCTGTGTTGACATCCCAGTGGAGGCCTTCCAAGGATGGATTCGCCATTCCAGGGGGTTTTTCCCACGGTGCCTGGCAAGAGAGAATATAGCCTGCGATGTGGATGAGGTGATGTGGCCCGATGCAGCTCAGCGACATGATGCCGCACAGTGATTGTGGTGTGAATAAAGTAAATAAAAAAACTTCACACCCTGAACATGTTTTCAAGAGTACTGTTGTGTGCAATAGATTCTGTTTTTGCATTGAGTTGTGTTACAGTAGTGTACATGCAGTATTTTCTATAGATTTATACTCTTCATATGAAACTCACAAATCTAAATGCCTAATCCTCTACAGAGATCTAAGAAGATCCGTTACTGTAAAGTTTCTAAAAATATGCATTGGCAGCTATGAAACAAAGAACCTTCTCACAAATTGAGCATTGTGTTTTCAATTGTTTTGCTGTAGTGTGTAATGATGTGTATAGTGTTTACATTTTTGAAAGCTTCGAGCTGCTCTTTTGGTGTGAAAGTTTGAGTTTTGAAGTGAGAAGCTGTGGTTGTGTTTATGTAGCTTTAGAAAAGGGTGTTGTGTTTAGACATTGGGGAACATAGAGGAAACGTTTGTGAAATGTGTTAGCATTTGAGAAAAACTGTAATAAATGGACCCATGCTTGTATGAAAAAAACAATTATGGACCTTCAAGATTTGTATTTGAGGACCCCTGGTATATACAGACCACCTACTGCTCCCTCTTCTACTATTAATGAGATAGCTGACCTTTTGGCAACTTCTAAAGATTCAGGGCTGATTGTACTTGGCGATTTTAACTTAAATTGGTTGAGCTCTGCCTCTGAGCACTTCAAAGAAGTCTGTGACAACATTCATCTCTCACATTTAATTACTGACCCTACCAGGCCAAACTTAAAGGACCCCTCTAAGTCTTCTCTTCTGGACCTAATTTTAACAATCAGTAAAGAAAAAATTACTGACTCAGGAGTTTTTGAACTTGGCATTAGTGACCACTGTCCAGTAGCCAGCATCAGGAATACCAGAATGAGAAAACAATGTCCTCGTATGGTATCCAGAAGAAACTTCAAACATTTTGATGAAGTAATGTTCTTGAATGATCTTCTGACAAGTGATATTCATGACACTGCCAAAATGTCAGATGTTGATCAAGACCACTTCTGTAAATCATTCAACTTAATAGTTAATAAGCATGCACCCTTTAAAAAATATAGAATACAAAATAGGTCAAGCCCCTGGTTTTCATCAGAAATTTCCTCTCTGATTAAGGAGAGAAATAAAGCCTGGGCCCTGGCCAGGCGTACTGGGGACTCTGGTCACTTACTTTCTTTTAGACAGCTGAGAAATAAATGTACTTCTGCAATAAGAAAGGCTAAATCTAATTATTATTTAAAACTAATTCCTAAATCTAAGGCTACGTTCCCACCAAATGCGATGAAACAAGATCGTGCCACAATACATACAAAGTCAATGCAAAGACGCGATTTGAAGCGTCATTTTGCCGGGCGACATGATGGCCTCGATTGCGCGGCGCGATGGACGCGTTGGCCGCGAAAATCGCTCTCATCGCGTCGCCCCATCGCGCCATCGCTGGAGTTGAAATTATTGAACTTTTGCGGCGGATTCGCGTGAAGACGCGCCGCGACAGCCTATAACCGTTGAGATCGTCATCGACGTGCTGACGTACGGACGTCCTGGTGTTCCCTCGCAAAATGAAACCGCCACAAACAATGGAGGAGCAGCTCATCGTTGCCGTCACCGTTCACCCAGAGCTTTATGACAGTTCCTGTCCCCTCTACAGGGACAGGAACAAAAAAGACCAGGCCTGGGTGAGCGTGAGTGAGGTGTGTGGACTATCTGGTAAGTTCTGTATCTGTCTCTTGCTTGATTGCAGCTATTAATTAAAGTTTCATTAATTTACTTGTGTGTTTTCAGTTCAACAGTGTCGAAAACGCTGGAAGAGCCTCAGGGACACATACATTAGGGAGAGGCGAAAGGCGCCAAAGACTGGGGCAGCAGCAGGGACAGCCAAAAGATGGAAGTATCTTGGGGTCGTGTCTTTCCTTGACCCCTTCGTCAAACCAAGACAAACAAGTGGGAACATGGGGCAGGGGGTCGGGGAAGATGGGACCCCAGAGCAAAGTAGGGAGTCAGTGGAGGATGAGGGAGAGACAGCTGTCCCATCACAGAGAGGTTTGTTGAGAAATCAAGATACACACATAATGTAAAATATGTATATTTTTGATAGGAGTATTACTGAGTTGCATAGATGTCTCTGCAAATATATTTCTTTTTCACAGCCTCAACTAATCATCATTTTCAAAAGTGTTGTGGAGATTATGTATTACTATGCCTGAACTATATGATTTATGAGTGTATGTGTACAATGCTTTTTGACACTGAAAATGACAGTGAATACACTGTATGTACAAACATAAAACTAATACATTCTTGTCAATAATACAGAAGAATAATGAGGAGGAGGCTGAGGAGGGGGAGAAACCTGCTGTCTCTCCCTCGGCTCCCGGCTCTCCATCTGCGGCTGCTGCCCCTGCTGCTTTGGCGAGACCACATTTTAGTACGTATATGACAAATGTTATTGTGATCACCTTTAATGTTTGACTTGACCTTTTATCTGTTGCCTGATCATTGCCTGACACATGTATGCACACACACACACACACACACACACACACACACACACACACACACACACACACACACACACACATATATTTGTTGGATGCAGTACAATATAATATGGTGTTTCTATGATAAACAGGAAGAAAGAGGACCCAGAAGAGATTGAGGGAGGAAGAGGAAAGGAGGCACCAGGAGATTGAGGCCCTGCTCCTGTAGGCCCTGCGGGCCCAGCCGCCTCAACCAGCGCCCCCGGCACCCCAACCTCCCCACTCCGAGGATCAATTATTCCTCGATAGCCTGGCTCCTTCCCTGGAGAGATTGGAGCCCCAAGTAAAGGCCTACGTTAAATTTCAAATCCATAAATTAATTTATGAAGCTAGCACAATTGCTCAATTTGGAGAGTAGCCGAGTACCTTATTAGCTAATGGGGCAACAATGTCTGCAGGGAACGACCAGGCTATCGAGGAATATTGACCTCAATGTCCCTGAGGCTCTTCCCCTTTTTTTTTTGGATGTATTATAATGTTAATTATATATATATATATTTTTAAAGAACATGATATTTTTAATTATATTTATTTTGTGTTTTTGTTTTTCAGAATAAATGTTTTCAAAAAGTGAATTATCTTGTCTTTCATCTTCTTTCACCAGACAATTATCAGACCTAAGATATGTATGTGTATATATTTGTTGCACACCTTCAACATTTAACACTGTAAATTTAGCCTCCTGCTCTGCAGAGCTTATTAAGATAAAGTAAACAAAAAAATGTCATTTGAAAGCAATTTTCATATTAACATTGAATATTTAAATATACAGTTAAGACCGCAAAAAATGATGATTTGATGAGGATCCACTGCCCCACAATCAACAATCTGTAGTGTTTTCCAAACTCTAGTCAAGACCATCATGACACAGTTCACAATTTGAAGGGTGAATTTGTGTTCAGGAAAATTCCTGACAAGTTAAACTAAAGTAAAACTGCAGACGGTCAGCTGTTCAACCTGGATCTGTCTTTGGTAAGATGCTGGACCGTTAAAAAGAAAAAGTACTTTTAAATCTCTGCACTTTAATGTGAGTTTTTGGTCTACATGGAGGTCACTAATCAATAATCAGGCAGATGCAGAAGCTGCAGGACAATTTTTTTATTGATACATGTGCAAAGGACTCCGGGTGAGTGGATCTGGAAGATAGAGATGAGTGGGTGTGGATGATTGTGGGACAAACTTCAGAGGCATCCTGCCCACTGCTGCTGTGCAGGAGACTCAGGTGAGGAGGGTTGCGATGACAGTGGACATCAGAGAACGAAGCAAAATTAAGTTTTGACAGTCACGATGTCAGTGGTTGAAAGATAACTTGTCGTGAATCAATCATCTCTCATCTCATTGTTTATATTCAACTCATCAGTAAAATAATATACACATTTAAATACTTCTATAGCTATTATAACAATCTATAATAAGCCTACCATTTATGCACTGGATATAGTGCATAAAGTATACTGTGCTTATATACATGCATTCATTTAATTTTATTTCTGTCAGTATAGTGATGCTGTAGGATGTATGCTCTTTAGTATGTGTGGGTGGCTCTTAAATGAGCCGTTGGAGGAGTGCTCATGCACTAAATGTTGGCCTGCCACTGGACTGCTCCCTCTGTGGAGAAGTAGGCCGCAAAAGTCTCCCGCACCCTCATGGCCTCTCGTCCAGAGTTGTTGGATGCAACTCTGCCCAGACCTGGCAGCGGCTCCACATCACCACATGGGGTGATGCCCCTCACCATAGGCGTCAAGGTCGTCTTCTGCAGGAAGTTGTGGAGTACACATGTTGCCTTGACGCACCTCTCAGCAACATCTGGCTGGACCTCCAGAGCACGCCGGTACAGCCGCCACTGAGATGCCAGGATCCCGAAGGCACACTCAACCACCAGGCGTGCCCGGGACAGGCGGTAGTTGAAGACCTGTCGGTCTCTGGCAATGGTGCGACCAGGGAATGGCCTCATGAGGTTCCTCCGGAGAGGAAAAGCCTCATCAGCCACAAAGACATGTGGCTGGGGTCCCCTGTGGTCAGCTCCGGGCAGCAGACGGTCAGCAGGCAGCTGGAGGGTGCCAGAGCGAAGGGCCTGACCAAAGGCCGAGTTGGCCAGGATGCCATCGTCGCTGGTCCTCTCCTAGCCCCCGATATCAACCAGTACCTGGCATCCACCACAGCCAAGAGGACAATGGAGAATGTCCACTTGTAATTGTGAACTGTGAGCCAGAGTTGTCAGGGGCTTTGATCCTGACGTGCTTCCCATCCACAGCACCGCAGCAGAGAGGAAAGTTCCACCACTCCTCAAACCCCTCCGCGATGGACCTCCACTCTTCTGCAGTGGGCACAGCCATGAACTCCCCCACAAGGCAGTCCCAAATGGCAGAGACCACATCTGGCACAATCCTGGACACACTGGAGACGCCAACGCGGAAGCTGTTGGCGATGGTCCGGTAGGAATCACCAGTGGCCAGGTATCTGCAGCATAGACAACATTTAATTTAATCTGTGCCCTACACAGTGTTGCACAATGATAGATTGTGACAATATTGCCCATAATCAAAGTTGGGGTGCACACACACACACACACACACACACACACACACACACACACACACACACACACACACACACACACACTTTTCAACACATAACTTTTTTTTGTTTTTTTTGATTGACTAAATGCTATCTTAATGCTGATGTTTATTTCTGACATGAAAACTACACATTAAACAATAAAACTTCATACAGCAGATTTAAACATGATGCTGTCAGTCTGATACTGTCCTGTGATGACAAAGATGTGGGGATCACTGAAGTTTTTGTCCAGTGAGTGTAAACTGATTTAAGATTTTCCGTGATAAATGATGATGAATTTTCTAATCAGTGTTCTGAGCTGCAAAACGGACAATAAGTAAAAAGTATTTAGTGTCTGTAGTTGCTTCATCATTATTTTGGTGTGTGGAATATATATGTTTTAAATTTAAAGTGTTAATATGACCTGAAGCAAACGAGAAAAATGACTCTGCATCACCAAACAGAGGTTACCATGACAGCGCGATGCACAGTTTGTGCTGCTGTGGCACTATGTCAGATTTCTACATTTACATGACATTTAAATTACATTTAACTACATTTCAACATTAACCTCACTTCGTAGTACACCCCTCTGGGCATAAAGCCTATTGTTTACCATAACAACGAGATTATGGCCGGCTATGAAGCACCACTTCTGGGCAGAGCAGCAGCTAAACTTCCCCATCCTGTACCGGCCGGAGTCTTGCGAACTACAGTAAATATTAATTGATTGAAATTGGCAAACTGATAAACTGAAACTCACCGGAGACAGATGGAAAGGCGCTCCGCAGCCGGAATGGAGCGCCGATAGTTGGTATCCAGGCGGGAGATCCTGGCACCAACCCTGGCTAGCAGGTCTTCAAACTGGGCAACACTCAACCTGAAGTACCGCTGGAACCGGCCGTCGTCCAGGCGCAGCTCCTGCAGGAGACGGTGGAACTCGCTGAGCTCACGCCACCTCCGTAGGGTAGCATGCACCCAGAACCGACGTCTGCGCCTAGCCCGCAGACGAAGCTGGGAAATTCTCCAGAGCAGGTACAGTGCAGCGATGGTAGTTATTTCAGCCATGGTCGACGAGAGAATGAAATGGAGG
Organism: Chaetodon trifascialis; assembly: GCF_039877785.1. NCBI lineage: Eukaryota > Metazoa > Chordata > Actinopteri > Chaetodontiformes > Chaetodontidae > Chaetodon > Chaetodon trifascialis. Next base: position 23,536,752 of record NC_092063.1, read on the forward strand.
AAGAAATGTTGCTGTTGGGCGGGCTTGTCGCGCGACGCAATGACGCCGCAAGGGGTTTTTGTACCAGCGTCAAAACTGGAGCGTCTGGTGCGACGCAATTTCATTTGAGGCGTGATTAAATCATTTTCATCGCATTTGGTGGGAACGTAGCCTTATTCTAATCCTGCGAATTTCTGGAAGGCAGTAAAATCTTTTAACCGTAAGTCTTCCGTCTCATTCCCTCCTCTCAACACAGCACAGGGGTATTCTATATCAGACCAAAGGGAGATTTGTGTTGCTTTTAATGATCATTTTGCATCTGCTGGTAAATTATTCGACAACTTTTATACAGGACCACCACTCTCTACTATTGATCCCACCGCCCATATTACGCCAACTCCTTGCTTTTCACTGCGGCCTTTTTCTATCGATGATGTAGCTAACGCACTTCTTTCCTTGGATTCCAAGACATCTGTGGGAGAGGACAAACTTGACCCCTTCTTTCTAAAAGTTGCTGCTCCAATTGTTGTCAACTACATTACATACATTTTTAACCTTTCAGTTTTAAATGGCACAGTTCCTAAGGTTTGGAAAGTCGCTTATGTAACACATAAGCGACATAAAGGTGGTGGAAATGCTAACCTAAATAACTACAGACCTATTTCTAAATTATCTTGCCTGTCAAAAGTCTTGGAGTCTCTTGTTAAAAAACAATTAAAATCTTTCATTTCAGCACATTGCATCCTCAGCATGCATCAATCAGGATTTAGGGAAAGACATAGCACTATTACTGCAGCCACCTTTGTTTTAAATGACATTATTACAGCCTTAGATAGGAAAAAACACTGTGCAGCTCTTTTTTATTGATCTTTCAAAAGCATTTGATACAGTGGATCATGTACTGCTCTTACTATGTTATTCTTACATAAGGAATATTTGACTTGATTTTATTGATTACTGACCCTCCCATTGTTGATTCCACTGTATTCCTTGGTATTCTATTTGAACGTTTTTTTTGTTTTGTTTTTTGTTTTGTTTTTTCCTTTTACCTTTCCTTATGTGCACTTGTATTTTGTATTGTTGCTAGCTGTTCATAACAATTGCCCCTGGTGGGCTAAATAAAGTTGTCTGTATCTGTATCTGTATCTAAAAATACTTTGCAGTCTCGGGTTTGATGACTTGGCTTTTAAATGGTTTCAGAGCTACCTTAGCGACAGACAGTAGTGTGTGTGTATTGGGGATAGTAAATCTGAATTTGTGCAGTTAGCAAAAGGTGTCCCACAAGGCTCCATCCTGGGGCCTCTTTTGTTCTCCCTTTATATCAATTGGCTTTTTCATGTCTAAGTGCTTTTGTTTTAATTGTTTTACTCGGCTACATTGTAAATGAGGTCTCTACCTCAATGTATTTTCCGAGTTAAAGGTTGAGTGAATGAAAAAGGTTCTCTTTGGTCACAGTCAGAGATTTTCATCATTGTCGAGATTCCCAGATCATCATTAACATCCCATCACTCATCACTTTCTTTCTTTCTCACCTCATCTTTACTTTTTCCTTCCTGTTTACATATTATATATATCATAATATAAGATTAGGTTAACTTAGATTAGATTAAATTAGATTTGGGGTAAGTATTTCAGGTTAGGTCAGGGTTAGATTATATTTAATTAGATTTAGATTTGGATAGGTTAAGAACAGTTAGAATGATTGCAGGAGACAATTATTTTAGTTGACAGTTGTTTTGTCAGTGAGTTGTCTCCAGCAGGATGCCGAGGAAGGGAAGGCGTGCACAGGCTGCGATGCTGCGATGGAGGAAGCCAGGAACCCAGGAGCAGCTGATGGTCCACACGGAGTCCCCCCCAGCCAAAGGGTCCAGGACCATGGAGACCCAGCCCCCCTGTTCCCAATCTCCAGTTAACAACGTATGTTCCCATTACAACTAACACACACACAGAAACTTCTTTTGAACAACAAACTGTGTCTAAACAGAGACATAGCAAGACTGTCCACACTGTCTGAGGTTTAATGTGTTTACTTTCTGTCTTCAGATCTTTGGAACATCACTCCCAGGTGCACAGTTCTGGAGATCAGATGATGTGCATGCCAACTTTTGTGCATGTGAGTATGCAGCTGTTTTATCTTCAAGTAATAAATAACTAACTTAATCATTCATTCATATTCTGTTTGTTTAAAGCTTTTAAGTTGTTTTTTGCTTGAAGAAAATGTGAATTTATTTTAGATATTTGCTGGTTTGCTTCATTCATTAATTTTTACCTTTTATTTGTTTTGTTTATATCTAAACAGGCCACGGTACTGGTTATCGCCACAGAGTGCAGGCATGGCCAATTTCACCCTTCACTGGGCACAGCCACAAATTGGTCATCCCACCAGAGTCTCCTGACAAGAAGGTATTATTGTTGTCCAGTTTATGAAGAAAACAGTTGATCTTGGTGATGGCTTTCATGCTAAAGAAATTGTTTGTTGTTGCAGTTTGTTGTGATATATGTATTGAGGTGTATTAATAAATAAAAAGTCACAATTACATGTATGGAGATTATAATGGCTGATTTTTGTTTTTTTAGGTGTGAAGTACTTCTCAGCTGAGGGGTACTTCCCCCTTACCCAGCTGGAGCTGTGGAGCAGAGATGGTGTAAGTAGAATATCCTTGTGTGGGGAAAAAAAAAGTCTGAGAGCAGTTGCTTTATGTGGGTAAAACTTTGTCTGTAAATGAATTTTGTTATGTTATTTCTGCAGGTCCATCTGAGTGATGATGTGGGGATGGGGATCCTCGTCAATTTGCTGTGGTCCGCCACCATGCAGCAATTGAAGACACCACCACCAGCACCCCGGGTCTCTCCCAGGCCTTCTATGCCAGTTCGAAACTTCTCTCCTAAGCTGGTTGTGAGGGGAGAGGTCCCTGCTCCACGGTCACCTGACCCCTTTCAGTGGCAGCCAGCTAGTCATGGCCGCAAGGTAACTGTTACAGTGTAATGTGTGATTGGGACTTGGTGAAAATCAGATTTTTTTTCTCAAGTGGTTTACAATTTGTTTAATGCAATGTAATACTATTTTTCATTCCAGACGAGCCAGCCTAGTGAACCTTCCCAGTCCCGGGGTTCAGCACAGACCAGGATGGCTCAGCAGCAGGTTTGTTATTTTTCTGATTGTTATTTCTCTGATCAGATATGTTAATGGGTAATTATTGTATACTTTGTGTGTTTGATAAGACATATTGTCAGTGGATTTTGCTTTTTGTTTCCCTGGCGAAGGAGTGCTTCTTTCCAGTGAACCCAATCTGGTTACGTGCTATGGAGGAAGTATCTCCTTCTAATCTGTTTTGCCCAGTGGACTACCAACCCTCTCCAAAGCACAAGAGGGTAATTTGAGTGATTCGCATTTTATCTTTTATTTCAGGCTTTGTTAGAACTGTCATCTGATTCCCAACAGTCAAAACTGCTTATACTTGTCAAAATAAGCACTGATACTAATAATAATGGTATTTGAACAAACTCAAGCTATTCTCAAACATATTTGTAATGGATATTCAGTCTTGTGTAACTGTAATAATTAAAGCTCAATTAGTATTAAGTTTTCTTTCATTGTGTAGGTGGCCTCCTCAGCATCAGCCAGATGACCTAGGGCCACAGCTAGACCCCCCCGCCGCCACCGCTCTCCAGTGAACAAAGTATGCTACTTTTAACACAAACACCATACACTTCAAGAATACACACTGTCTTCACCGAGGCATTACTAGACTGTCCACTCTGTCTGAGATATTGGTTTTCACGTCAACAGCTGGTTAGATCACCCCCATCCAGAGTGTCCTGGAGTTCAGAAGATGGGGCCCCTTCCAGCCCGACGTCTTTGGCTCAAATGGTATGTATTCATCTAGTCGAGTCAAAAGTGCTTTTGTTTTCCAGACGTAGCTTTCATAATTCTAACAATATAGTTTTTGAATGAACTCAGCTACTCTCAGTCTCAATGGTCATACATATCCAGTGAGTGCGTAATGACTAAGGTTCAATTGGTCCTTTCAAGTCTCAGACAGTGTCCCTGGTGAGATGGCCCTGGACCAAGGAAAGGCACCCCTCGGGCTCCTGATCTCCTGTGAACGATGTATGTTACTTTCTGCTCCCTACGCTATGTGTTTTTAACTGAAACATGTCTAGATTATCCACACTGTCTGGAGTGTAATGTTTGTTTGTCATCTATTAACAGCTGGTTGGATCACCCCAACTAGATTTTCCTTGAGATGGGTGATGCAGCAACCCCCTGCGGTTCACCGGCTGCAAAGGTAAATTTCACTCCACCTGAATAAAGTGCATTGTTTCCCCTCCCCAGCTAAGGTACTTTCTTCCCTCTTCAATCCACATAATAACAATAGTAATAATAATAACAATAATACTAATCAATAATAATAATAATGCTAACAATCATTTTATATCATAATGTTAGGTTACAGCCAGGACAGTAGGGTTGGGCGGTAATCTGGTAATAAGGTATCCCGCGGTATCTAAAAATAGCAACAGTATCAGTTTCATTACCATCATTAAAAAATTGCTACCCATAAATAAGCACATAATTGTAGCATCATCATAACAAAAATGAAGTCCACTCCATTCAATGATTTTGGTTGAATTTTTCCTTGAGGAAAAGGTGACTGTGCAAAAGTACATGCTAAGAATGAACCCGAGCAGTCACAGATGTTTTAACACAGGTATGTCCACATGCTCATTTCATTTGACGCTGTCTGTTCCAGTGATCATTGTCAACAATCAGCTGACCCAACCAAAGACACCCAGTCTGAAACTCTCCCCTGCACACCCCAAGCAGAGGTTCCAACAGCTCACATCAGCATTTCCTCAGCAATCCCACAAGTTGTCCCCAAAACAGCAAGTGCAAGCAAAGACCAACATGCACCATTGTCGTACGAACAGGAGAGGAAAAGAAGCACTGAATATGAAAAAAACAAGTATGCCAGCTGTCCAGAATTTACAATGAAAAAAATTCAAGCCGCAAAAACTACATGTGCGCAAGAAAGTCATCATCAACAACAACTTTTGTCCTTTAAACACTATTATTCAGATCCTAAAGTACAAACTATGGAGAAGGAAACAATCAAAGGAAAATACAGCACAGAACAGGAACAAAAAGAAGAAAAACATAACTGACAGGTACATTTCAGATCCAGCTTTCCGAAACAGACAGAAGAAAAATATAACTGACAGGTACCTGACCAATCCTGCTTTCTGAAGCAGACGGAAAATGTACATGAGAACACATTATGCATCCAACCAGTGCTACAGGCAAAAGACAATGCTCAATCTGAACTTAAAATATAATGACCCAGAGTTTAAACTATGTTGCATTCAACGCACAAGCCAGAAGAGAATAATCAAACTGTCCACAAATGCTGCCTTTTGCATTCATCACAAATTAAAAAGAGCACCAAATTAGAAGAAAATACACATTGTTACCCACCACAAGGAAACTCCCCAGCCCCCGACGGATCCTGCGATGGAAGCATCATAGCGTCCTTCTGTGAAACCATAAGACACGGACCCACATACGTTTGCACAGTCTGTAACAGAACAATGTTTCCCAATCAGGTCAAGCTATGCAAGAGAGGCAAATATAGCAAACAGGCTAAAATGGCAGCAGCCTGCTTGACAGGAAACTATGTTCATTTCTGTGATGACTGCTCTTCCCCCTGCTCTGTTCCACAAGTGGATCTGCCACACCTATGACAACCACCTGAGCAGAGGCCGAATGCCACCCATTGCAGTAGCAAACGATCTGGGGTTAGCACCCATCCCCCCAGAATTGGCTATTCTTAATGTGGTTGAAAGGCAGCTCATTGCTAAAATCCAGCCTTTTGCTAAAATAATCGCTCTGCCAAAAGGACAGCAGAGGGCTGTACACGGAGCTGTTGTGTGTGTTCCATCAGAGATGGAAACAGTCGTGAACAGTCTCCCAAGGCCCAACACTGAAGCACAGCTACTGCAAGTAAAACTAAAAAGACACATTAAATACAAAGGCCACCAGCAATTCTACACCATCAACATAAAGAATGTGCTAGCTGGCCTAACTAAACTCAAAGAGTTACATTCTGAGAACAAAAATGTGTCTATTGTTGATAGTGCCACTTATGAGAGTCTACAAGATGATGAGTCAGCCAACAAAGAGGACTCACGGTACAACACTGCAGTTGCAGCACAGCACCCCAGAGTAACACATCACCCCAGAGGAAAATATGGAGACATAGACCTAGAGGTGTTCAACGGCCAAGATGAGCCAGACCAGTCCAGTGCAGAAGCACAGCAGAGCAGTGACAAGGAAGCAGACAACAAAAAGGAGAAGCTGAGACCTGATCTGGCTCTGGACACCTGCATGCAGCCCCCGGACATTGCACAGGATCCTTCTTCCATCCTTTCGTATGGTGATAGAATTTTCAGCATTGCACCCGCCCAAGGCAACAAACCAGTAGGTTTGTTCACCATACCAAAATTAGAAGCAATGGCCTTTCCTGTGCAGTTTCCAACAGGACAGAACACTTTAGATGAAGTCAGAACCATCAAACTGTCCCCCAGCATGTACTTAAATGCTAGGCTATTTGCTGCAGATACACGGTTTGCCAGTGACCAAACCTTTTCTTTGCGCAGTTTGTCACAGAGACACAGCCACAAACAGTCTGTCTATTCAAACGCGCAAGGGAAAATCCAGAACCAAGGACAGCCGCAGAGTTAACAACTTGATGCTGCAAGACAGAGAAGAGCTGGAAAGACTTATTATGGACAAGGATGCAACACAATTCATGCAACCCCTCAGAGGCACTCCAGCTTATTGGGAGAAAACACTGAGAGATGTCCATGCAATGGTCAGGCAGACCGACATTCTTCCTGATGTTCTCTGCTGCTGAGATGAGATGGCCTGAAGTTGTGGAGGTCATTAAAGCTCAGTAGGGGGAACTAGGGGACTTTTCAGAGCTCGATTCGAATGCCAAATGTGACGTTCTGCGCAGTTATGTGCATGTTTGAAAAGAGAGTAGACACTCTGATGACCAGCCTCATCCTCTCACCAGCAAAGCCCATTGGTGAAGTAGAGGATTACTTTTACCATGTGGAGTTTCAAGCCAGAGGAAGCCCACACATTCACAAAAATGCACCCAGGTTTGAAGACGATCTTGACATCCATGTCACCAAATTCATCGACAAGTACTTATCGTGCAAGATGCCTGACCCCAAGAGAGACCCAGAGGTTCACAAAATTGTATCAGAGGTTCAGGTGCACAGCAGGAAACATTCAAAATCACGCGAAAAGGGTAAAGTTTCCTGCAGGTTTGGCTTCCCAAAACAGCCCATAGAAGAAACAATTATCACCAGGCCACCCAGTGTAGACAGCAAATCAAATGAAAACCAAGATCCAGCTGTACAATTGAAGGCACAGAAGAGACATCTATCAAAGATGTCTGAGGGAAGCCAAGTCAAAGCTTCAGCCACTAAGAGACTTGCTTATGCAACCAGACACCTCGTTCAACAGCTTCTCAGACAAGCTCCGTGAATGCAAGATGACAGAACAAGAGTACCTGGACCACGTCATCGATCTGACAAGCAGCTATATAGTGATGCTGATGCTGATGCTGATGCTGCATGAGCCAAATGATCAACAACTACAATCCGGACCTGCTATGAGCCTGGAACGCCAACATGGACATCTAGTGCGTTGTCGATGACTTCAGCTGCATAATGTACATAATGTCCTATGTTTCCAAGCCAGAGCACGAGATGACTGAGTTCCTCAACTCGGTCATCAAAAACATGAAAAAATCCAAAGTCAATGAGCGCTATGAGATGAAGCAGATCATGCAGGCGTACGCAAAACACAGAGAGGTCAGCGCTCAAGAACCTGCAGCTCACACTTGCAGCTTACCCCTGAAGAAGTGCTCTCGTTCCGTTGTGTTCTTTCAGACTGATGAGGACGGTCTGAAAATGAGTCACCCGATCAACAGACTCAAAAACATGGAACCAGGTTCGGAGGAGGTGTGGATGTCAGGAGTGCCTGAAAAGTACTTAGACCGACCTGTCAGACGACCGTTTGAAGGTATGTGTTTGGCTGAGTTTGGGGTTTGGAGTTCAGGGTAGTGTATGGCCAGCAAGCTGAAAGCAAAAGTGCCAATCGTCTCCAAAATCTGCTACATGAGAAAGATGTATCAGAGTCTGAAAGAGACACAGGCATCGATATTCTACAGTGTGTGTCAGTGGTGCTCTAAACATATCTGGGGCCACAATCCAGACCCATTTTATTGATTCATGATGGGAGGAGCTGGCTGTGGCAAATCCCACATCATCAAGTGCATTCATCAGGAGGCAACAAGGATTCTGCGTGAGCTCCCAGATTCTGGGACAAGGCCAACATGTCCCAGCCTGCACTGCTGCTGACTGCATTCACTGGCACAGCAGCCTTCAACATCTCAGGCGGCACGTTGCACTCCATCCTCAAGCTCCCAAGGACCTTGAAGCCACCATATCAGGGTCTTGGAAATGCAGTTGACAAAGTCAGAGCGGCACTGTCCAATGCTGAGATTCTCATCATCGGCGAGATATCCATGGTTTCCAAAGAACTGTTTGCCTACGTCCACTGGCGATTTCAGCAGATAAAAGGATACTGGAGGCCATTTGGAGGGATGTCTGTCCTTGCTGTGGGCGACTTTTACCAACTGCCGCCCCTTGGAAGAGCCAAGCCACTGTGCGTGTATGAGGAGGAGGATTTTGATCTCTGGAAGGATGATCAAACTGGTCAACTTGACAGAGATCATGCGACAGAAAGACAACTGAGCTTTTGCTGAGCTCCTGAACCCCCTCAGAGTGAAGCAAAAGGAAGAACGTCTGAGTGAGGAAGACATAGCGTTGCTCGTACAGACAGTGGCTAACATCCAGGATTGTCCAGTAGAGAGGCTACACATCTTTGCTACTTGAACTCCACCGTCACAATGCAGATATTGTTGCCGCCCGGCACAAGGACGCCATTAACATTGCAGCTGAGGACTACAGGAAAGACCCCACAACTGGCTGCATGATGATCCTGAATGTCGACATCAAAGGCCACAAAAGACACTTGTCTGACAACGTAATGGCGGCTCAGGGAGTACGCGTTATGGTGATCAGGAATCTCGGTGAGGAGGATGGGATCGTTAATGGTACGTTTGGAACGATTACAAACATTGTGATGACCGAATTTGTGGTAAAAATTGTGAAGCTGATTGGACTGCAGCTAGACAATCCTACGGCAGGACAGAAATTCTGCAAAAAGATCCCTGGGTCCCTCAGATAACTCTACATCGAGAGATCTGAGCAGAACGTGACCAGCAAGAAAGGAGTTGTTTGACATCAGTTTCCCATCAAGTTGGCCTTTGCATGTACAGCCCACAAAGTGCAAGACATGACCATGACGTCGGCGGTTGTGTGCCTCAAACAAGTGTTCAAACCAGGAATAGCATATGTTGCTCTCAGCTGCACAACTTCGCTTCAGGGTCTCACCATCACAGACTTCGATGAGAAAAAAATTTATGCTGGCCCCGCAATCAAGACAGCTCTGGAAAATATGAATCCGGCATCCTTCCAGAGTGCCAGGCCACTGTTGACTTTTTTTAATCTGTGAACCAAACTCCAAAGGCTTTGACAATCATCCACCACAACACACAAGGACTTCCATCGCATATTGTGACCCTGAAAGCGCATCATGAACTCCAACTGGCAGATGTGTTGTGCCTCATAAGGACACACCTTTCAGGGTCCTCTGTGTCCCCAATTTTCCACCTGGAGGGATACAACATGTTCACACGCAGTCGACAGACATCTTACAACAGCTGTGTAGACATGGCAGGAAAAGATGGAGATGGAGTTGCAGTGTACTGTAGATGCGATGTTCAGGCAAAGCCTCACAGGTACATGCGAGACGTCACAGATTTGGGGTTTGTTGTTGTTAAAATTGAGCCTCCAGTCAAAGTGCTATTAAGAACTGTTTACAAACTCCCACATTTCCGATTAGATGCATTTTTACAAAACATGAAAAACCTCTTGGACTCATTGGATCTATTAGATCACCATCCCGTTGTTGTTTGTGGGGACTTCAATGAGGATCTCCTGTCTTCAGGAAAGAAAAGTGTAAAAGATTTGTTTCAGTCCAGAGGTTACACTCAGCTAATTACGGACTCTGCAACTGAAAAGAACACACTGATTGATCACATTTATATTTCACATCCTGATAAATGTCTACAATCAGGTGTTCTCTAAACGTATTACAGTTACCACAGTCCAGTGTATTGTACTTTGACTAATAGCCTCTCCAGCCACCACATCCTGCTGACAATTTGCTCATTTTGTTTAATCAAATGCATCTGAGCATGTCTGAGTGTTTTCTGTCTCTTGGCTTTCACTATAATTATTTGTATGTTGTGTATTTATACATATATAGATATATGTATATCTATGTATATTTATGTTGTTTGTATCTCTCTTCCTTATAATTGTTTCTTTTCTACACACTAATCATGATGTTACAGTGGCATGAGTGGGCTGGAAATGTTATATTTGTGTTCTGTTTAATAGTTCTTTGTATGTATTTATTATTTATCTATTCAAGGGGTCAGCAATATCTCAGACATGATGAGTTGGACAGTGCCAATTTATTAAAATGTAAGACAGGGAGCTGAAGACAAGATGTAGGCAGGGACAGCAGTGTCAGGGAGGAAGCAGAAGATCCAAGAAGGAGATCCAGGTAAATGCAAATCCTAGGTTAAGTTAAAGTTTGAAATACTCTCAATTTCTCTTCTTTTTCTGGTATCACGTTAAATCTTAATTTTATTTTTAGTCAAAAACAAGAAGAGGAGGAGATGAAAACAGGTACAGGAAGAAGACCCCAGGAAGAGGACCTCCAGAGGACTGCATCAGATCTCTCTCCACAGACGACAGCAACCCTTCACAAAAAAGGGAAGACTTATTTCACTGAATTTTGTGATCAACTGTTTACAAGATGCTTTGAAACCTCTAACTTATTTATGTCTTTTAAATCCTGCAACAATGCTAAGAGATCCAGGAAGAAGACCCCCAGGAAGAAGACCCCAGGAAGAGGACCTCCAGAGGACTGCAGCAGATCTCTCTCCACAGAAGACAGCAACCCAGCAGAAGACAAGTAAGGGACATGCAGTATTGTTTCTCCATCGATTATACTCTTAATTTAGGTGTGTGTGCGTGGGAGAGAAGGAGAGAGAATAAATGCTAAAGCTAATGCTAAAAGTTCACCTGACTAAATGAATGTTTTTACTATTTTAGGAAGAATAACAAAACTCAGGAAGAAGACCTCCAGAGGACCACAAATGAAGACACTGCAAGCCAGCAGACAAGTAGTCTTTGCCATTTTGATTCCCAACCACTGTAATAATGTCCAATGCAACAATGTCTCTGGTACTAATGTCTTTGTTTTTGTTAACACAAGGGTATTTGGTGCCCTGAACTATTGCCACACCTTTCTCTGCCACATATGCCTGCCTGATTGAGGAAAAACCACATTAGTCACAATGTAACAGACTCAGGAAGAGGACCCACTGAAAACAGTTACCCAGCAGAACACATGTAAGGCACATTTCCCATGCTGCTGTAATGCTGTCTGTCTTAGTGATTTCTGTTTTTGTGTGTTTGCAGACAACATGGAAGATCATCACTGCCAAACATCCCTCTGACATGAGCATGCACACAACATGAAATGGCTTGTTGATTGTTATGTAAATAAACATGCAAAAAAGTAGTTTGTTTGAGGAGTGCTCTCTCTTTTAAATATTTGAAATGTTTTAAGAAAGTCATCATAACATCATGAATCCGTGTTTACCGACACAATCAGAAACACACGCAGCTGAGATGTGTGTGTTTCTGTGTGTGTTTTTAATAGCAATGCAGTGCTATAGAGGTCAGTGTTCTGTCTTTAGTACTGGACACTGACCTCTATAGCACTAGCCACACACCCCAGCGTTTGCGCACTGTATCACTCTCAAAATTTCCTGCTGGGGGGATATTGTATAGTTATTATGATTATTATTATCATTACTATTACTACTATCATTATTATTATTATTATTATTATTATTATTATTATTATTATTATTATTATTATTATTATTGTTATAAAGTGCTGAGATTCGCAGAGAGGGTGATTCGCCAAACTTCAACAAAGCAAGCTCCAAAGGTGCCAACAGTCACACACATCGTAGGAGATTGGAACGGAGGATGTTTTTCTGCTTGGGGAACACATTGAGGAGACACAATTTGGTATCAACAACCATCATTCCAACTTGTTGTCATTGGTTGTGTCTGTGTTTCTCAAGTTAAGGCTGCACCACTTTGCCAAAGTCACCTCTCTTGACCTGCAGAAAGGGAGCACGAGAAAGAAGCTCTGCAAAACAGTCCTCTTTCAGGGGTTTTAGCTGTAAAACTTTCATGAGCAAGTTTGCACATGTGTAAATATGGTTTGGGGCGGGATGTCAAATTCTTGAGAATTTACATTTACATTACATTTTATTCTCGCTCTGTTTTGTGCAGCCTTGAAACTCTCTCTTTCTCTCTCTGACCTGATATGAAGTATATTGATACTCTATATGATTTATATATATATATATTATTATTTTCTGATATACAATTTTTTTTATATATACATATGAATTACACTCTATAATTTATATATAATTTTCTCTGATATATAACTATATCTGATATATAACTTATCTATTATATATGTAGGCACCGAAGGCATGGTGGAAGACACGCCTACAGCGCCCCAGGCGGGAATCGAACCCGGGACCTTCCAGCTGTGAGGCGACAGTGTTGCCACATACTCTATATATGATTTCTATATGTTCATTTCCTCTGATATATAACTATATCTGACATATAATGTATCTATTATATATGTATTTATCTATTTAACTTCGATCTATTGTTATGTTTAATATAGAAATATAATGTATTCATTGGTCAGTATTTCATATGTAAATATTTATATATAGCCTAATCATATATTGTCTCTTCAAATTATTAAAATAGTTGACTTTACTGCTACTATCTGCTTCTCTATCATATATATTATATATAATGTGTGTGTTTACAGTGTTTGCAAAATACCTGTCTACAGTCTAGGTTATATCAGAATATTCTATTACTATTAATCCCACTATGAATATTAAAATACGCCAAACCTATTGTCCTGTATCATAGCCACATGTGTGATGTTTGCAGCAAAAAAAAATGCGTCAAAATCAGTCTAGTATTCAGAGAGTAGGGCTGGGCCGATAAAACGATAGCGATATGTCTCGCGATAGACAAGTCATCAATATCAATATAAAATGCGTTCAATAAAGCATTCGATAATTTTTTTTTTCTTCGTCGGAAGAAACCAGAAGTTGTAAAGTAGTAGTAGTTACGGACCGTAGTCAGACCAATGTGGTCTGTAACTTGTGCAAGACTGTCGTCCCCACCAAGACCGATAACACCACAAACTTGTTTAACCACCTAAGCCGCGCTCACTCTTTGGAGCACAGCCGTATTCACCAACATCCGCCAACCGCAACACTATCGCACAAGCAGCTGACCACCATGCAGAGGGGTCTGCTTCAGTGCCTGATGACAAATCATCTAAAAGGCACGAAGACATAACAGAGGCAGCAGCATATCACATAGTTAAAGACATGCTTCCGCTGAGCACTGAGGAGAAGCCAGGTTATAAACATCTCTTACACGTACTTTTTTTTTTCTTAAACACACTTGCAATAAAAATATAAGTGAACGGTTCATGTATGTTTAGAGTAAGAAGAGTGACTAAAGTTGTTCATATGTCAAGGCTGGTTTTATAGTTCAGTCAGTGTTACTGTACTGTCTATCATGTATGTTTGTTTGTATGTTACAGATGTCAAGTCTACCTCAGTTTCTGCTATGTTTACAAAACACTGAACATAGTTGAAAACATTTTATTCAGCAGAGGGTGAATCAGCTTGTGAACTTTCTGCACCAAACCTGCAGAAAAAAAGTTCTCAGGTTTCTCTCCGTTTACATTTTTACTAGTGCTGTCAGGCGATTAAAAAAATTAATCTAATTAATTACAGGATTTGTAATTAATTAATCTAATTAATCGCATTTTAATCTCATATCTGCTAAAGGTCCCCAAATAAAGAATTTGAATTCTAGGACATTACAAAATTGTAGTGCATGACTAATCAATTGAATACACCAAGAAGAGAAGATTTGATATCCACATTTTTATTGGTGAAGTGTGCTTCATAAATGAAATTCAGATGACGCTATCTGAAACGGCTCTTTTAGGCCCTCGTCTTCCACGATTGAAATTGGCCTGCAATCAGCAGCAACCCACTTTGCGATTGAGTTTGTCAGTTTTTCTGTCGTGGCTTTGCTCATTCGTTTTCCTAACTCAGCAAGTGTGGGTTGGCGGAGTGAGCTCACGGTAGCACTAGCGGCACTAGCAGCAACTACATATTTAGCATGGTAGCATGGTGGCACAAGTGGTAACACTGTCGCCTCACAGCTAGAAGGTCCCCGGTTCGAATCCCGCTGTGGGCGCTGGTGGCGTGTCCTCCACCATGCCTTGGTGCCTGCTGCTCGAGGAAAAATGGGCCTTTCTGTTGTTCTCCCCGTGTTCACCCGGGGTTTCCTCCGTAATAACCCCCACTAAAAACATGCAAGAAGATCACCACCTGACCGATGGTGACAAAGGAGTACTGGTCCCCGGGCACGGGCGTCAGCGTTGCCTGGTCTGCCGCGGATGATCGACAGATCGAGGATGGGTCAAATGCGGAAAAAACTAAAACTAATTTCACAGAAAAGCATGGCGTGTAGTGCAACTAACACCTTGTGTAATGTGATTAATAAAGTACGTTTCTTCTTCTTCTTTAGCGTTTAAATGATAATTCAGGCTGGAGCTGCTACGGTGATAGACAGAAGGTACAAATCACTGCGTTCTTGTTAATAGTCCCGTCTTCTTCTGGTTCTTTTTATAAATAAACTTTCAAATAAAGTTTTTATAAATAAACTTTTTATAAACTTGCCGTTCAAAGGTCCAAGTAGGCTTGCCTCGCTCTCCGGTGTCGCATCCACGTCTGTTGTCACCCTGCTTTTGACTAGTGGCGCAGGTAGGATGCGACCTGGTCACTCAAAGGGCCAAATTTAAAATGCTTGCGCATTGACTTGCCACTCATGATTAATTGCGTTAATTTTTATAGCGCGTTAATTTGCGGCGTAATTAATTAATTAACGCGTTAAACTGACAGCCCTAATTTTTACACTTGTTTTACATTTATTATTTGAGTGTTTTCCATGGTTGTGTTGACATTTCCTTTCTGCCTTGATAGCTGAGGGGATTATAATCAGAGGAAGGTTAAACTTAAAATAAAAATGTTTAAATTGAATGTATTTTTCTCCTGGTCCTTATTATAACCTCTTCAGTACGGTGCAACCTGGGATGCGTGCGCGTGTTGATGATTAATGGTCACACTCATAACCCCCAGTCCTAACTTGTACCATACCAGAATAAGGGGAGAAACTCAGCTAAAAGCCTCTATCAAGCATTGCCACCAAAACGAAACCTAATTCATACTGCAATAAATTATATGGGCATAAAACGAAAACACGAAAATAGCGTACGTCCACTTCAGAGCATCTAGAGTGTTCACCACTGTACACAAGCCACAAAAGCCTGATATCATATGAAAGCAGAGAGTCTGATGATCACGGAGATGTCTGCCTCCTCACTGTGCGACGAAAACTCGGCGAGCCAGCAGCCAAACAGTAGCAGAAAAATATTTCTCAAAAGCAAACAGTATGTCTTACCTTTGCTGTTTTCTGGTCAAAAGTTATATTCCAGCTCGAAAAAAACGCTGCTAATGTCTCCTCCTATGACTATGCGTTAGTTTGAGATCAACCGCGAGGGTCCTGGTTGTTTACATAATGAGGAGGGGGCTTCTACAGTGGGGGGAGCGCTCTTCATGCAATAAACTGTCTTCGATGTTACTTCCTTCTGGATCATCATTGGTGTTTCTGTGGTAACTTTGGATGCTTCCCCTCGAATGTCTGCACTTTTGACTGATCCATAGAGGTATGATTTTGAAATACAACCACTGGGTTGCAAAGTTATTGAGCCGCGTAAATGCGCTCTGAGTTTCAGCGCTCCTTCATATTTACGCAGGAACGCGCAGAGCGTAGAGCGCAGGCGCACACTGCTGATCAGGCAGAGGCATTGTTTCACTTTCTGCACTCGCATCTTTCGACGTTTCGTGAGAGGCAGCAACAATGGCAACCAGAAAAGAGTCCGCAAAAATGTTTTCAACAGAGGAGGTTCTCCGTATACTTGCAGTAGATGGCGGAGCTAAAGTTTACCCGGAAGACTCATCGAACGATGACGAAGATTTGTGCACGCATCCGAACAGTAGTCATGGCTCTGGTGAATCTGAGTCGGATTATATTCCATTGGAGAGGTACGTAATCTTTGCTTTGTTATGATTAAGTTATTGTTGAATTGCATGCCCATCTACCACATTGTCCTGCAATAAATTGAACTTATTATTGCTGCTATAATCATGGGAAATGTGAACTAACTACAGATGTGAATTTCCCGTGGGGATGAATAAAGTATCTATCTATCTATCTACAGTGCCTATCATAAGTATTCACCCCCTTGGATGTTTTCCCATTTTATTGCATTCATAAATCAATCACGGTCAAAACAATTTGGCTTTTTTAACACAAAAATTTATTGGAAAAAACTCTTTAATGTCAAAGTGAAAACAGACTTCTACAAAGTAATGTCAATGAAATAAAAATATATAAAGAAATATGATTGTTTGCATAATTATTAACCCCCTTTTTAATTTAATGGTCCAATTCAATAGAGGTCCATCAAATTGTTGCCAGTAGTCTCACAATTAGTGAAATGAAGATCACCTGTGTGATCTGAGTGGTGTGGGTGTGTTTCAAGTGATTGAGGTATAAAACACCTGTGTCTGAAGGGTCGAGAGACTGGTTGATCAGTATTCCTGGCTACCACTACACCATGAAGACAGAAGAACACTCCAAGCAACTCAGGGAAAGGGTTATTGAGAAGTACAATTCAGGGGATGGATACAAAAAAAATTTCCAAGGCATTGAACATCCCCTGGAGTTCAGTGAAATCAATCATCAAGAAATGGAAGGAATATGGCACTTGTATGAATCTGCCTAGATCAGGCCGCCCTCATAAACTGAGTGACCGTGCAAGTAGGAGACTAGTGAGAGAAGCCACCAAGACCCCTAGGACTATTCTGAAGGAGTTACAAGCTTCAGCTGCTGAGATGGGAGAGACTGTGCATATAGCAACTGCTGCCCGGGTTCTTCACCGGTCAAAGCATTATGGGAGAGTGGCAATAAGAAAGCCACTGTTGAAGAGAAGTCATATTAGATCTCGACTACAGTTTGCAAAAAAGCATGTGGAAGACTCCATGGTCAAGTGGAAGAAGATTCTTTGGTCTGATGAGACCAAAATTGAGCTTTTTGGCCATCAGACAAGACGTTATGTTTGGCGGAAACCAAACACTGCACATCACCAAAAACACACCAGCTGGTGGCAGCATCATGCTGTGGGGATGTTTCTCAGCAGCCGGACCTGGAAGGCTTGTAAAGATAGAGGGCAGAATGAATGCTGCAAAATACGCCAAAATCCTGGGGGACAATCTTCTTCAGTCTGCAAGAGAACTACGGCTTGGGAGAAGATTTATTTTCCAGCAAGACAATGATCCAAAACATACTGCAAAAGCTACACAGGAATGGTTAAAAAAGAACCAGGTAAATGTTCTGGAGTGGCCGAGTCAAAGCCCAGACCTCAATCCTATAGAGAATTTGTGGCTGGACTTGAAAAGGGCTGTTCATGCCCGATACCCGCGCAACCTGACAGAGCTTGAGCAGTTTTGCAAGGAAGAATGGAGCAAAATTGCAGTGGGCAGATGTACAAGACTGACTGAGACTTATCCACACAGACTCACTGCTGTGATTGCAGCCAAAGGTGCATCTACGAAATACTGACTTGAATGGGGTGAATAATTATGCAAACAATTATTTTCATTTATATAATTTTCTTTCATTAACATTACTTTGTAGAAATCTGTTTCCACTTTGACATTAAAGAGTTTTTTCCAATACATTTTTGTGTTAAAAAAGCCTAAATTTATTGACCATGATTGATTTATGAAAGCAATAAAAGTGTAAAACATCCAAGGGAGTGAATACTTATGATAGACACTGTATCTATCATTTTACCAATATTGTTACTTGTTGGTTTGGATCTACATTTGATTTTCAAAACAATACAGCAGCAAATTCATTAATCTATTTTATCTCTGGTTCCACAGTGATGATACATCTTCTGAGTATGCAGGTCCATCCACATCTACTCCAACTTTGCATCATGTCCCACTCCCAACACATATGTGAGTTTTCTCTACCCCTTGTCTGTTTGGAGATAGACTTTCAAGACAAGGATAAATAATAATTCCAATAATAATGATTTCAACTCAATTTTGCACATCCTACTGTATATACTATGTTTATTTTCTCAATATATATAATTTGTTTTATATATAAATATATTCTTAGCATAAATATTTTGTTTCTATATTTGCTTTTATATATATGTTTGCTTTCTCTTTTCTTTCTTTTCTAATTTCATTCTAATTGTATAATTCTATCTTGTTTGGAGCACCTACAACAAAAACTATTTTCCCTCAGGGATCCATAAAGGAATTCTGAATCTGATTCCACAGTGACAATCATGATGATGACGTGTTTGGGGCAGCTTAAGCCACCACTTCTGCTCACGTGACTGTCACTCAGATAACCAGGCGACGCACATCTGTTCCAGTGTCTCTCCCTCCCCCTCAGCAACAGCCTGCAACAATTACCTCCCAAGTAAAGAGACGGCGTGTTTCTGCTCCCCTCCCTCCACCATCATCTTGCGCCAAGCGAAAGAAAAAGGCAAATTATGGTCGAGGTGGGTCTGCCTCTACCACCTCAGTGAGGGAGGAAGAGGAGGAAGAAAGGTGGCACAGCAAAGAGGAGATGGACACAAGACCTGACCCGGTGAGATTCATGCCAGCCAGGACCCCGGGCCCAACGTTTGACACCACAGCACCATGGTCTCCCCTTTCACTGTTTAGACTCTTTTTTAGCCCCTCTGCAGTACGCAGTATTATTAGCAACACTAGGCTAATGCTGCTAAGAGAATAAAGGCTGGACTGAAGTTCAAATGGACGGCACTAACCGATAGCGACTTCTGGATCTTTTTGGCCATCATACTTTTCACAGGCCTTGTGTCTATACACCACAGATCAGACTACTGGAGACAGGAATGGCCATATGGGTTTTCCTTCCCCTGGAACAAAATGACACGGGAATGTTTTGAAACAATCTTGTTCTCACTGCACCTAAGTGATCCCAAAGAGGATGATGAAAATGACAGGAAGAAGAACACTACCGATTATGATAGGCTTTTTAAGATCAAGCCTCTTTACACTGAGATAGTGTCTGCCTGCCTGGCCCAATTTCAACCATACAAAAACATTTGCATTGATGAGCGGATGGTGGCGTCCAAGGCCCGCATCAGCATAAAACAGTACATGAAGGACAAGCCCACAAAGTGGGGTTATAAAATATTTGTCCTTGCTGATGCCCAAACAGCATACACTGTAATTTTTTTTGTGTACCAGGGGAAGAATGAGTCCACCACAGCCCACGGTCTGACCTTCTCCTCTGTATGGGACCTGCTGCCATTTCAAACACTGGGTGGGGGCTACACACTGTATGTAGATAATTATTACACCAGCCCTGCCCTGTTTGAGGAATTAGGAAAGAAAAACATTCGCTGTTGTGGGACAATACGAACTAATCGGGTTGGTTATCCTAAAACAGAGGTCAATAACCTGCCCAAAAAGGCTGAGAGGGAAGACATGCGGTGGCTCAGAAGAGGTAAACTTCTGTTCGTGAAATGGAGTTACCATGTGCAGGACCGCCCATGAAGCCTATTCTGGACAAACAGTGAAAAGGAGAGTGAAAGAGGCCGGTGTCTGGAGCGTAAAGGCTGTGCCTGTGCCCACTGCTGTATTAGACTACAACCGGTTCATGGGTGGTATGGATTTATCAGACGCATTAATAAAATATTATAGTGTACAGCACAAGACAACTAAATGGTACAAGACACTGTTTTACCATTTCATTGGCATTGCAGTGGTGAACAGCTTCCTCCTCCACAAGGAGCCGTGCAACAAAAAGAATGAGAAGCCACACACCCAGAAGATCTTCAGGGAGAAGCTTGCTAAAGAAATGCTGGACTTCAGTGTAGGCTCAGCACCACCACCACAACCACCACCAGTCACCTGCATGCCAATGTTTTATGGGCCTGAGGATATTGAGGGAAAGGACAAGAGGAAGTACTGCCAGAGGTGCCATGATGCTGGATACAAGCGTGTCAAGACGCCTGTGTACTGCAGGAAGTGCCAGGTCCCTCTCTGCTTTATCAAAGATAAAAACTGTTTTGTGGAGTGGCATGATGCAAGACAGTAGTGTGTGTGTGACTGATGAGATGGCAATGCCTCACAATATTTTTGTTTATGCACATACAGGTGCTTCTAGTTATTGTAAATATGTGCAGTTTTTCTGTTTGCTTGATTATTCACTTTTTTATATATATATATGGGTCAGTGACATGACATTTTTTTGTGTCCATGTGATTTGCTTACATTTAAAAAGGTTAACATTTTAAAATCAACTTACATATTGCTTGCATACATTCCTTTTTTTGAAAACCTAATCTAAAATATATGGTTTTAATATATTTTGAGAGAATATTTGGGGGATAATGGCAAAAATGTCATGTGGTGTAACCCTAAAAAACTTGGTACCAAATAGTTTAACTTGCTTAAAAAGGTTAAAATTTTCAAAAAAGCATGCTATCAACTAGTTTGGCATAATCTTACTTTAGATTTATTTAATAGTAAATAAAAGTAATAAAACACAGTTGTTCAGAATATTATATTTTATTTGGGGAATTTTGTCTGTCAAGTCAAAATCCTGAAGTGTCAAGGTGGTGTAACCATAGACATAATATACGTAGACGCCTCATTACGTGCTGGAGCGTAATCCAGCATCGCCGCCGTATTGGGTGGGTCTCCGCTAGCACCAGAGCCAACCGAAGTCAACGTAAAGAGCGCAACAATGCCCCTATTTTATTTATTTATTTTATTTAGCTTCCCAGCCTCAGATACGAGCTTAAAAGGGTAGTGTAAGACGCTGGAATGACCTGGAATTTTAAAGCTAACTTTTCCAGGCCAAAAAAAAAAAAAAAGAAAGAAGGAAAAAATGTACTGAGCAGGTATCTATGGGAGCTTTGTATGTATGTAAGTGTTAAAATCAGTGTATATCACAAACATCAGCAGTTTCAGTCCAGGCTATTATGGAATCTTTGTCATCCTGAAGCTGTGAATAGTTTAAATTTAGACACGTCAGGCCAGACGGGGTGTGTGTGTGTGTGTGTGTGTGTGTGTGTGTGTGTGTGTGTGTGTGTGTACGTGTGTGTGTTTGAAAGCAGCAGTGGACTGTGGGCCGACACACATGATGATCCTCATTTCGACAGTTTGTTTTGGTGAAGTTTTATTCCAACACAAATGAGTATAAAAACTTACTCAAAGTTTAATACGCATGTCAACAGGTTATGCGAGATGTCTGGTTTTTGTGCGTGTGTTGTATGCGCGCGCACGCGTGCATGTGCCTGTGCTTAACTTTACATTAAATAAACTCAGCGCACAAAAACAAAAATGAAGAAATTCTTGTGTTATTGGTGTGTACAGAAGGGCCATGATTGTGTGTGTGTGTGTGCGCGCATGTGTGTGTGTGTGTGAGAGAGAGAGAGAGAGAGAGAGAGAGAGAAAGAGAGAGAGAGAGAGAGAGAGAGAGAGAGAAATCAAATGAACAATCAAACTGTTTCTTTATTAAAATCTAAAATTAATTCATTTATACATTTATTAATGGGCCATACCATATGTCTGTATTATGCTCTTTAACAAAGACAAAGTATTTCGGTATGAAAGCATTTGTTTTTAATGTGTGACACCGTCCTGTATCATAACTACATCTCTGACGTTTGTAACAAACCAAACCGTGTGAAAATCAGGTAAAAACTAGAGGAGTTGAGATGATTATAGTAGCTGGACATACACCTTCCTCCATAGAAATAAATGCACTGGGGACGCATGGGAGACCCATCCAAGATGGCGGCCGCGCTGAACGTCAGCTCCAATAGGAAACGGCAGTCAATGAGGCGTCTACGTATATTATGTCTATGGGTGTAACCACCATTCAAGGAGCCATTTTGGTAATATGATGCAAGAAGGCCATGTGACAGGAAATGACATCACAGAGAAGGACCCCTGATGAGACTAACTGCCATGTGCCAAGGTTAGTAACTCTCTTTCAAATTTGAGATAATTTTACATTTTTGTTGTCCGGTCAGGTATGCTTATGTTAACATGTCAAATGGTATGACCCAAGGAAAACATTTATTAATCTTCATAATTATAAAAATTAGTATTTACTTTAAAAATTATGTTTGAAATATTCACACAAAGGCTGTGTGTGTACATATGTGTCCATCATAATGCCTGTCAAATTTGATTTTAAATAGAAATGTCAAATGGTGTAACCGGTTACACCATTTGACTCCTATTACAAACCTCTCTGTTAGAGGTCAATTTTATCAAATATCAGTAGTTTATGATGGCGATTTATGTTGTAATATAAACTACTTACTATGTGGAACTATTTTTAAGACAAAACTTCAATAATTCAGTGATATGATAAATGTTAGTCAAAAATTAAAAACAACATCTGTAAAACACAATTTATTAAATTTCTGCTATTTCATAATTAATACAACATAACAGAGCCTCTTTCCCCCCAACAGATGCCACTTTCAAGCAAAGAAAAAGTTACTCACCACAGAGCACGCATGAATGCTGATCCTGTTGCAAGGGCCAATTACCTTGCCAAAAGACGTGAGAGGTAGCTCTCTCTCTCTCTCTCTCTCTCTCTCTCTCTCTCTCTCTCTCTCTCTCTCTCTCTCTCTCTCTCACACACACACACACACACACACACACACACACACACACACACACACACACACACACACACACACACACACACGTACTTCAGGTTAAAGTTACACTGATGTAGTGATTTAGGTGTTTTGAAAGAATTAGCCAGTGGAAATAAAAGAAGGTAACTGTTTTTACAATCATGGTTCTGTTTGATTTATAGTTATCAAAGGAGAAAAAGAGAGGGAAAGACTAAAAATACACCAGTAGCCGAGCTTTCAAAAAAAAAAGCAGGAGAAGATGAGGGAAAAGTGGAGAGAATACCAGAGAAACTGCAGAGAAAAGAAAAGGGTGCTTGCTG